>NC_134792.1:23084486-23086986 GCF_046742065.1 Oratosquilla oratoria
AGCAGACTGGAAGTGAATATTAAATAAGATAGACTGGAGGAAGGGGATTGTTGGGTGCGAATGTGGTGGGTAAGGGAGGAGTAGAGGTGGAGGTAGAATGTAGATTGAGAGAAGCAAGTTAATGACTTGGGGGATTACAAAATGTAATGAGAAATAAACATTTGGTAATGGATGCTAAGAAGAGATTGTATGAAGGAGTGATTCTGCCGACAGTACGATATGGGGCAGAAACATGGAATAATAGAGAGGAAGAAAGGAGAAGTTTGAATGTGTTTGAGATGAGGTGCCTGAGAAGTATAATAGGGGTTACTAGGCTAGAAAGAATGAGAAACGAGGAGGTGAGGAGGAGAACGGGGGTGGAAAGTGAGTTAGGAGATAGTGTTGATGAAAGAGTATTGGGATGGTTTGGACAGATAGAAAGAATGAGTCAAGAAAGACTAGTAAAAGATGTGTAGAAGGCAGAAATGGAATGAACTTGAGGAGACTACCAAGTATGAGATGGATGGGGGTAATAGGGGCATTTGGAAAAAGGGGAATGTCTGGTGAAGAAGGACGGGAGAGGACAGAAGATAGGGATGAATGGAAAATGGTTGTGTATGGATGATGATGTGATGCATGGCAGGGAGTGGGTGGGGGATGGGAGGTGAGGGAGTATGTGTGAAAACATTATACGCTACCCGAAGGGATTTCCCCCCGTCTTCTCCATTTCTGCATGAGGAGACGTAGAGAATGGGGGGTCGCCGATTTAATAAAGCGGCCTTGCTGTGAATGTGCTGTGTCTTGCGACACTGGTTCTGACCCAGGGCAGTGGGCGAGATGCAGGGATGACCCGTCATCCAGGAGGTGCCAAGATAAGAGGGAGGGAAGGGGGTGGATGGGAGTGGAGTATGTATGTATGTATGTATGTATGTATGTATGTATGTATGTATGTATGAATGTATGTATGTAAAATATAGGCTACATTCCACTTTGGTAAGTATTCACTTACTCATTTATCTGTTAATATCTGTTTATTTCTCTATTTACTTTATTATTCACTTATTCATCTCTATATTTATTTACTTATTCATTAATTTATTTATTCACTTATCTATCTGTTCATCTATTTATTGATTAATTAATTGATTTATTCATTTTCATTTATTTTATAATTTATTTGTTTATTTATCTACTCAACCATTCATTCATTATTTATTCATTTATTTATTTCATTATCCATTTATTCATTTATCTATTTATGTATCTATGTATCTATCATTAATTTACTTAATAATTTCTTTCTTATTTATTCATTTATCTATATACATATCAATTTATGTATCTATGTATTTATTATTAATCTACTTAATAATTTCTTTCTTGTTTATTCATTTATCTATATACATATAAATTTCTTACCCTCTCAAAAGGTATATACTTTTTTCTACTTCATTACATACACCTTTCTTCTTCTGATAACATGATTCTGCATGGCCCCTCACTCCCTATTCTCCCTTTCATTCTCATCAGCCTCCTTCTCTTTCTCCCCTGCCTCATCCCTCTCCTCACCCTTTCTCGTTCATGAACATCTTTTGACCTCCATTCTTGTCATGCATCAGTACATCCACTTCTTCCTCTCCTATTATCTCTCTCATCTTCGCATATTCTCTCTCTTCTTTCATCACGTTTTTCGGACTTCCGGTCTTACTACATCCTTATATAGTTCCTTGAAGCCCTCTTTTGCCTTCACTGCGTTCTTCCATTTTCCTTGTCTACTTTTGTCACATTTGAAGGGTCCTATCTCGCAACTTTTCATCATACTTACCAATTGTAACTTGTCCACTCACCTAATACGCCTTCACTTTTGCCCAGTGCATTTATATCATCCGAAAAAAAAATTAATAGAGGAATAAAAATAGCACTAACAATAATCATAATGATAATAATAGTATAAACAATAATGACAATAATAATAATAAGAGATGTTGCGGATACATGGGATAGGGGGAAAGTTGTTATGGGGAGTCAAAAGCTCTTATGTGAGTAGTAGAGCCCTGTATTAGGGTTGGAAATAGTGAGTCAGTGATTTGAAGTGAAGGTTGTTTGGCCTCAGAGTTATGTAATGTCACTATGGTTATTCAACCTATACACGGATGAGGTGGTACGAGAAGTAAATGAGAGTGTGACGGGCGGTTTGAGATGGTTAGTGAAGGTGGAGGGAAGTGGAAAATGAGACTGTCGTTGTTTGCGGATAACACTGCGTTCGCGGCTGAATCAGGGGAGGGTCTTAGAGGGGGTTTACACGTTCGTTGAACGCGGTTCGACAGACACGTGTTTGAAGTGATGTGTGAACATGTGAATGTGGTATTTGGTTGTCGAACACGTCGGTTAAACCCCAAATACCCCGTTCACACGTTCACACATCACTTTAAACACGTGTCTGTCGAACCGCGTTCGACGAACCGTTAGACGCGTGTAATCCCCCTCTTAGGCAGCTAATGGTAGAGTTCGGGAGGGTAAG
>NC_134792.1:23094486-23101986 GCF_046742065.1 Oratosquilla oratoria
TCCTTTGTAATATCAGTTGTGCTGCAGCTTTCCTTTCTGGTTATTCTTCATCGATATTACAAGATATTACTTTATGTTCCTGAAGAATCCATCTTTCCAATCACCAAGCATCATACTACAAGAGCTTCATTGACAGTCTTCATTTTCTTTTCAGTCGCCCCCTTCCCTTTTCATTGCTAATCTTGTTTGTCTTTACCTGCGCAACGTCTCGCTATTTCACCAACATGGGACTCATCTGGTTCACGTGGACCCTACCATGCACTCTCTGGAGCCCCGGTAATCCTTCCAGCAGCTCCAGAAGCAGTTGGATCGTATTACCCCTTTTTTAAGCGCGCAAATTGCGTTACGCCCTCGTGCTCCCTCGCAGGGCATAACATTATTCATTCCTACTTGTGTATGGGATATCACTTTCCACGAAAAGCCTTCCCTTCGCAGGGGAATACGATTTGAAAACAAAGACGTGGATTTGAGTGACGCCGCACAAACGCGTCCACGGGTCCCCATATTTGCACTTCTTAAGTTTCCCTCCCTCCGCGCGGACAGGAAGCCCCTATACTTCAGTCGCAGAGACGCCACACATTTCCCTAGACCCCAACTTAGCCCCTTACTATGCTTCTCGACCGTTGCTGTTGCATTACCCAAGATCTCTGCCCATACATGATCATGACTACGTCATACTAAGTGTACACGTGTGCCGCCACGCGTGGTTATGTACACAATAGATACACATGGCCTCGTACATGTGAACGTGCATGATTATTTACACTGTCAACATGGGTGAATGAAATGTAAACATGGGTGCATGTTTACGTAAATACATAAATACCATAATTATATATGCTATACGCACAAGCACGCAGATACACACACGCTTACAAATACACACACACACACACACACACACACACACACACACACACACACACACACACACACACACACACACACAGACACACACACACACACACAAACACACGCCTGCATGCACAAACTCATGCACATATACAGTGTACTTATGAAATATATATGTATATGTATATATGTGTATGTATATTTATATGTATATGTACGAGTATATGTATATATATATATGTAGGTATATGTATATTTATATGTATATTTTTAGGTATATGTGTAAGTATATGTATATGTATATGACGACATATGTATATGCATATGTATATGTATATGTATATGTATATGTATATGTATATGTATATGTATATGTATATGTATATGTACATGTAGATGTATATCTACAGTGTAAGTATATGTACATGTCCAGTATAATTATACATATTGGTGTACTTCGGCAGCAAATTTTCTCCAATGAAATTAGTACTAGATATGTATATACGTATATATATATATATTTATATATATATATTATATAGATATATATATATATATATATGTATATATATATATATTATATACATATATATATATATGCACATACATATACATACATATTTTTGTATCAATATATGAATACACACACACACACACACACACACACACACACACACACACACACACACACACACACACACACACACACACACACACACACACACACACACACACACACACACACACACACACACACACACATACCCACACACACACACACACACACACACACACACACACATATATATATATATATATATATATATATATATATATATATATATATATATATATATATATATATATATATATATATGTCATATACATACATAAGGAGGAGAGGCGACAAGTGAAACGTTAAGGCCCATTTTTCTCTGAAATACACACCCTTTCCTAAAGTGTGGCTAAAAACTATATAATATCGGATCTATATATGTCCCTTAAACTTATTCTTTAAAATCTATCGATGAATATATTGATATCATACGTGTTAATAAACCTGATGGCTTTTTAGCTCTGTTGGATGCTGTCATTTTATTCCCTAATGTTCCAGTTCTTAAAACTATTAATATCATTCTCCAGTATATCTATGAACACGCTGATATCTCTTCTCGTACATTTCCCAGACATGTAATGGAAGAGAAGTTGAAAATTTGCGCCACCGAGATCCCTTCAAGTATCCGGAAGGGAATTATGCTCCCAAAATGATGGGATAACTATGGATCCCCACTCGGAGACCTCTTCACTCAAGCCTTCATGTTTTCTGTTGAGGAATCATTGTTCCAAGACGAGGACGTAAAACCGCAACTGTGCTGCAGATACATCGACGACATCTTTGTATGTACGTGGTCTGACGCCCTACTCGAGAGACTTAGACTTCACTTCCAGGAAATATCAGGCTTAAGTTTCACGATTGAATTGAATAATGGATGTTAGTGGATTCTTCTTCGGGGAAATTTACCACCATTGTTTACAGAAGACCTACTAACACAGACAATGCCTTTACGGTAAAAGTGAATGCTCAGACAATTACAAACGTAGTGTTATCAGAGCTTATGTTCATAGAGCTATTAAAGTGTGCTTTACGTGGCAGGCCCAACACGCAGAATTGAAACACATGCTCCAAATTTTAGTGAATAATAGATTTTCCAACAGTGATTTTAATTTAGTGTGTAATAAATCATTGTGACCGTCTTTCTCCCCTAGAATTCCCCAAGCCTCAATATATTAACATCTATTACCATAATATTCAGAGAGGCATATGAAAAAGACGAAAAACTAATAGAAGACATTATTACTAAGAACTGCCACACCACCACTGAAGAAAACCAAATCAGCGTTGCAGTATGTTATTCTAACCTTAAAACTAGTTCTATGATAATGCAAACTAACCTGACTTGCAACACTGAGGCTACTTCTAAAGCTAATTAAGTATACGAGTTTAAGTGTTTAGACGACGACTATGCAAATGCAGTCTTAGTAGGCGAATTTCCGTTCACTTGCAAAACGGGGCAAATAAACAACACTTTCAAACTTTCCATGACCTAATTGCCAACCGGAAGAGCTTAGTTAAAGGCACTAAAA
The DNA here is from genome assembly GCF_046742065.1 of Oratosquilla oratoria. NCBI lineage: Eukaryota > Metazoa > Arthropoda > Malacostraca > Stomatopoda > Squillidae > Oratosquilla > Oratosquilla oratoria. Next base: position 23,097,484 of record NC_134792.1, read on the forward strand.
TCATTGCAGTGAGGGCCTACGCAAACTTAAACATTTAGAAGCAGAAAAAAAAATCCTGTTATCAATATTCAAACAAACATGGTATTTAGCATCAGCTCATTCAGTGACAATTTCCTCTCTCGTGAGTCGAACTATCTTACCCACCACATTCGTCCATCCATCCCTGCAATACCATCGTATCAGGTGACCCAAGCCTCCCCAACTTCTCACCCAGTCCTTCAACCCCCCCCCCCTCTCAAACCCCCCACCACCCCAACCTCCCCAGATGACCGATTGTCCCATAACGCCAGATCATCTGAAGGTATATATTTCTCGTTGGACAGCAATCGAGACTCACTCTTAATTTTTTCCTATATAGTAAGTAAAAATCCCTGTTATGTTATATCAACATAACCGCTTTGAATTTTGTGTTCATACTCGTTTGTATTTCTGTACTTTCCAGATTTTTCTTGAAGCTGTCTCTACAGTATGAAGCATAGTTTCCTATTTTGCACGAATATTGATACAAAATATTTCTTGTAGGTTTTGGGGTTGCACGGAAAGGCTTTTTTCATAATCAGTGAAGATTTTTCATGTTTTATTAATAAATGACAACATCGAGGATATCTTGGAATCTGTTGTGCTTGATGTATTTCTTGTTTTAATATATGTTCATCTGTTATGCCTTCTGAGTGCATAAAGACCTTGAAGAAGATTTTGACGCGTTGATCATCTTTGTTGATGTTGTTCTGGAGGTACCACTTATTGATATTCATTTTGAAATGGGTGGGAGTGGTTTCTATGCCTTTTTCTTTTTGGCTACCCCCCGTGTAAGGGGGAAAATCCTTTGGTATATGTATGTATGTATGTATGTATGTATGTATGTATGTATGTATGTATGTATGTATGTATGTATGTATGTATGTATGTATGTATGTATGTATGTATGTATGTATGTATATATGTATGTATGTGTGTATGTATTTTGCAGGTCGTGTCCTAAAATCAAGCCACTTCCATTTAACTATGTGTATTGAGGGATTTTTTTACTAGGCGAGGTCTCCCTTCAACATTCCAAGAACCTGACAGAACCACTCCGTACTGTTTCTGTCTTCCAGCTAATAAAGAAAAAGTATTCTTTTAATTGTTATTTATTTGTTAGATCACATTGTTTGCTTTCTTTCAGTCTCGCTCTTTCTCCATTTCTTAGATCTTTCCTGAGTAGCCACTTTTCTTTGTCCTTGGATCTCTGTTTTTTTGTATAGTTTTTTGATAATTCCTCTGCGGTAATTGCTTCTTCCAAGAATATTCTTATTGAACTCTTTTTCCCCTTTTACTGTTTGTCTAGTCTTTGTATTTCACGATGGATTTTGTTGTCTCTACGTCATCCACAATGTGCCCTTTAATTAGGCTCTTTGAGAATTCCTTATCTTTCCTCAGTCTATCTCATCTTGGCATCATTTTCTCCCCTTCATGGCCAATTAGTATAAGATTTATTCGTGTGTATGAGAGTGTGTGTGCATGTGTGTGTGTGTGTGTACTCAGAAGTTTTTTTCTATGTGTATGTGCATACGTGCATGCTTGCATAAATATATATATATATATATATATATATATATAGATATATATATATATATATATATATATAAATGTATATATATATATATATATATATATATATATATACATATTTACATATATATATATATATATATATACATAGAGGGAGAGAGAGAGATGAAGACTTAGACATTTATCAATGGGACCAGGAGTGGAAAATGAACTTTAATAAAAGAAATATCTTGAAAATAGGTCACAGTTGAAAAAAAGACCAACATGGAGATACAGAAAGGCAAGCGACAACAGAACCTTTGGGCTCCAATCACTGGTGACTTGTTAGCATAAGCATTTATAAATGGAACAACATGAGAAATACACAAGTTCTTGAAGAATATAAGAGTGTGCAGTTCATTACATGGATGAGGATATAGGATGAGGATGAGGATAAAAGAAAAAAATCAGTGTTTCCCGTATCTTAGATTGGAATATGCAGCAGTGGTTTCGAACACCAAACTGAAAAAAAAACATATAGAAATAGAGAGAATGGAAAGATATAAAGAGCAGAAGCTAAGATGATCCAAGGCTAAAGTACAAGATATAAAAGACTAAGAAAGATGGGGTTTCCGAAACTGGAAGAGTAGAATGAGGAGCAGCAAGATATTGATATTTTGCGAACCTGCTGGAATGGAAAGAGACATCACCGAGAGGTCTTAATAAAAAACGTAAAAAAACAAAACAAAAAAGTAACATTGCAAGATGTGCTTGTGCGTGCATGCGTGTGTGTGTGTGCGTGTGTGTGTGTGTGTGTGTGTGTGTGTGTGTGTGTGTGTGTGTGTGTGTGTGTGTGTGTGTGTGTGTGTGTGTGTGTGTGTGTGTGTGTGTGTGTGTGTGTGTGTGTGTGTGTGTGTGTGTGTGTGTAATTCACCATGTGTGTGTGTGTGTGTGTGTGTGCGTGCGTGTGTGCGTGCGTGCGTGTGTGTGTGTGTGTGTGTGTGTGTGTGTGTGTGTGTGTGTATGTGTGTGTGTATGCATGTGTGTGTATATACGCATGAATATATTTCACACATTTGTTCAATAAACAATCACAAAGGTGCACGATTTTCATTTTGTAGTAAACCCCGAGGAAAAGACAAAACGCAATCCAAATTTTTTTATCTAGGAAGATAGCGCTGAGAGCTCTGCCAGCCAAACACAAAAGAAGAGGATTATATTAAAAAAAATATTGAAAAATAAAAGATTGTACGAAGGGTATTATTCAGAAATCTCACACAATCCCAAATGATTTTAATAAATTTTGCTTTTGGGTGGATGGTGTAGAAAAACAATTTTATTGAGAACAAGATTCGATAGTTTTTCCTTACGATTAAAGTTTTCATCGTCAAGAATTGTGTATCTTTGACAAAATTAGAAATTGTTCTGTTTATATATATAAAAAAGACATTCCTGACATTTTCCTTTGTAGCCTTCTAGTTTGTGCATTAACTAGAATTACTGATATGTAGAAAAGTGTATTATAAGAATGACCCTATCCTAATTTCCTATATATATTTTCATTATTCTTATTTCTTCCCTGTCGCACTAACATGGAAAGAATTATTCATATTCTCCATTACTCATAGGAATTATTACTATTATGAAGTTAATCATTGTGGTTAAGTACTCAGAGGTTGTTTGGATATACACATTCTTAAGACTATATAAATGTTAAAAAACTGCCCAGGTCTGCCCAACTCTTACTCCTACTATCACTCTCACTCTCACTCTCACTCTCACTCTCACTCTCACTCTTACTCTTACTCCTATTCTCACTCTTTCTCTTTCTCTTACTTTTACTCTTACTCTTACTCTCTCTCTTACTCTTTCTCTTATTTTTACTCTTACTCTTACTCTTATTCTTACTCTTACTCTCACTCTCACTCTCTTAATCTTGCTCTTGCTCTTGCTCTTACTTTTACTTTTACTCTTACTCTTACTCTTACTCTAACTCTTTTATTCTTACTCTTACTCTTACTATTACTCTTACTCTTTATCTTACTCTTACTCTTACTCTCTCTCTTACTCTTACTCTTACTATTATTCTAACTCTTACTCTTAATCTTATTCCTACTCTTACTCTTACTTTTACTCTTACTCTTATTCTTACTCTCATTCATATTCTTACTCATATTCTTACTCCTACTCTCTTTTTCTTACTCTTGCTCATACTTTTATTCTTACTCCTACTCTTACTTTTACTCTTACTCTTACTCTCTCTCTTACTCTTTCTCTTATTTTTACTCTTTCTCTTACTTTTACTCTTACTCTTACTCTTATTCTTACTCTTACTCTTACTCTTACTCTTACTTTTTTTACTTTTACTCTATTATTGTTGCTATTACTATTATTATTACTATTACTGTTATCATTACTATCAATATCGCTACTACTATTACTATCACTATCACTGTTACCATTACTATCACTATCACTTCACTATCTTTATTACTATTACCATTACCATTACCATCACTATCACTATCACTATCACTATCACTATCACTATCACTGTCACTATCACTATTACTATTACTGTTATTACCACTATATTACTATAATTTCGCCAATGACGTCTGTGCTAACCGCCACAGCAACCCAACACCGACACGCGCCGAAAGAAGAGGGTGGCGGGAGAGGGGGGGGGGGTCGTCACTGATTATATCTTGATCCATAAACGGGATAACTTCTTTTTTTCATTGCCTGCAAGTATTAGGAGGACCGTATGCTCGACATACGGCTTCCAGTGCCTTCCCCGCGTGCATTGCCCAAGGCCAATTGAGTACAGGTATTGCCGTCTGCGTGGGCGTTCCCCTACGCAAAGCTTGGCCACAGGGCCAACTTTCCAGGTTTGTTGTGTTTATCTCACCTTCGGTTTATATGTGTGATTGGTTTATTGGTGGTCTTCCTCGGTCTTAGAGCCTCCTTTAT
>NC_134792.1:23131986-23136986 GCF_046742065.1 Oratosquilla oratoria
TAAATTGTGTTGATGATCACAACACTGAATAATAAAGGGACATGCTGTCCTTGGACCTTGACACTCGGGCGTTTGGTCTTGGACCACGCAAATGATTTATTTATTTATTTTTTTATCTAAGGGAGGAAATTATATTAATGTACTAGGCCAGTTTATTCAATAGAAATTCTTCATATCTCATTTAATTTTCCATTGGGTTCCACAGGTATAAAGAAAATCAGGATACAAGGACCGATGATCAGGGGTGAAGTCATGTATATTGAGAAACATCCTCCTAAAATCAGAAATAATTTTGCTCTCTATGGATCTTCTTCCAAAAATGTCTCCCAATTATCATGACGAGCACAAAAAAAACTGTTAAACTTAAGAGTCACCACAGTTACTGAGCGTTACACGAAGCGTTCAGTGTCAAGTTTCCATGAGAGCCACTAAAGACATATCATCACGGGTCTTAACCATCTTGTTCAGACTTGTCAACTTGAGGATGAAGAAGAAAGTGAGGAGCCTTCGCTAGGAGTCGAAGCCGCCAACTTTGCCCTATGCGCTTGGAGCAAGTATGTGTGTGTGTGTGTGTGTGTGTGTGTGTGTGTGTGTGTGTGTGTGTGTGTGTGTGTGTGTGTGTGTGTGTGTGTGTGTGTGTGTGTGTGTGTGTGTGTGTGTGTGCGAGCGCGCGTGTGTGTGTATGTGTGGTGTGTGTGTGCGTGCGCGCGCGCGTGTGTGTGTGTGTGTGTGTGTGTGTGTGTGTGTGTGTGTGTGTGTGTGTGTGTGTGTGTGTGTGTGTGTGTGTGTGTGTGTGTGTGTGTGTGTGTGTGTGTGTGTCTCTAGTGGTCAGGCTAAAGGGTAAAAAGGGTTTTGATCAAAGCAGGTAAAAAAAAATATCAACGAACCTCCTCAATTGTAAAAATATTGGTCACATGGTTTTGCATTAAAAGGTCGTGTTGTGTTATATAAAAAAACAGTCAAATACACATAACGTTAACACGTTAATTACACCTAATTCTTTAAAACTCTCCAAAATAAACTATTTTACATACCCTAAAACATAATCTTAACCCAGTTTAATGGTGGTCTCATTCGGTTGTAATTTTCATTTATGACACGTAAGGATTCTTGTATGTATATTTTGTTTACAGATAACGTACTTTCTATTGCGCACTCGAAAGTGTTTAAGGCAAGTCTTACACTCCGTTACTTGGCTCAATAAGCCCATAGGGCAAAGGTGACGGCTCAGGCCGCAGGTAAGCACCATCTGGCATATACCTCTCACTTATAGACAAATATACAAGGATTCAACACCATTGTTAATTTACATATCAAAGTCTCACCTCTCTTTTCCATAACCAGTCTGTTAATAGCATACTTCGAGTTTCAACAACAAACAATAAAGTTATGCAAAAGAGGTAAAAGTTGTTACTGAAAATAATAAAAGAATAAGAGCGTTCTTATTAGATTGTTATATTTCTTCTTTTGGGATTTTTTCATTTCCTCAAAACCCGTCTTTGCCATTGTCTTTTGTATTTATATAAAGTCTGTGAATAAAAAAAACATTCTTGCATCATCTCCTCTGGCTCGGTAAATAGTAGAGGCCTTTTGCAGTGAACCACGTGACCCACGATCCACCACACTATATTACAGCGCCAGTCGTCTGTGTGTGGGTGTGTATGTGTGTGTGTATGTATGTGTGTGTGTATGTGTGTGTGTGTGTGTGTGTGTGTGTGTGTGTGTGTGTGTGTGTGTGTGTGTGTGTGTGTGTGTGTGTGTGTTTGTGTGTGTGTGTGTGTGTGTGTGTGTGTGTGTGTGTGTGTGTGTGTGTGTGTGTGTGTGTGTGTGTGTGTGTGTGTGTGTGTGTGTGTGTGTGTGTGTGTGTGTGTGTGTGTGTACGTCTATGTCAGTAATGGGTTACCTAAACAGCAAAATGATTTTCGACAAGAATAGGTTCAATGATTACCCAAAAACTTAGATTGTACGATACTTAGTTCCATGTTTATAATTTCGTTTTGAACAAATAAACACAGCTGGGTCCAAAGGCGGACGTAGGCCGGAGTCGACGCGTCTTCGGCTGCCAGCCGAATGTGGCTGAGTTGACAGAAAAGCAAATTGAGCTACTTTAGTAGATGCGACGCGACTGGAACTTACATTTTAGTAGCAGTAACATCAACGTCGCACTGTTACATTAAACTACCCAGCTAACCAAATACGTAAATGCAATAGATATAATGTATTTCATCTAGTAAACTACAATAGGTCGTATAATGTGTATATTCACTTATGACAATCCTGGATCGAGGTGTCTTTCCCTGTCATTTGCAACAACGTTTGAAGTTGCGTTTTGATGCTAATCCAGTGTAATGACTTTTCTTATTCTTCAAACTATTTTCTCTTCATAACAAACATTATTATTCTTGCATGGAGATTACATACGTTTCAATAATGTGCTACAGTATCTAATGTATTTCTATTCTTTGAAAAATACTTAGACATAATAAGCTTCTCTTGGATTTAGCAAATAAAAAGAAATCTGAAATAATCACTTGATATATTTAATGACAAATCCATTACATGATAGATACTTAGATTAGCATAAAAAGTTTCTCTTGGATTTAGCAAATAAAAATAAATCTAAAAAATCGCTTGATATATTTAATGACAAATCCATTACCTGATAGCATAAGACAGTATATAATTGTAAATTGGTTTGTTATAACACATTTGTAAATGTTCACTATAAACCCACTATCGGAGAAATAATATCGGAAGAGGACTACAGATAGTAGTCGAAATATACAGTTTCCCTGTACTTCCGTTATTATTTCTCCGATAGTGGGTTTATAGTGAACACAGTATATAACATTATATTCATGGATTTAAATAAATGAAAGACGAGAAGACTTTCGTTTCGGTGAAGAGGTCACCCGCATCGAGAAGAGTAAGAACCTTAAGATTTTTCACGCCTTACTGGCCGCCACAAATTCGTAGACATTGGGTCTGGAATGCGGTTTCGGGAAGCTGAAGAGGAAGAAACTCTCCCAAGGAGATAAAAAGAGAATACTGGAATGGATGTTAAGTCTGCATAGTAAGCCGGATTGTCGTGTTGTCACGTTCGTCTACCTGCAATTAGTGGTCACAATATTTGGTTTTGTGCCTCTGATAGAGATTGAGGTTTGTTAAAGTCCAATGCTCTCAAAACATGTTATTCAGATGAATTTGCGCATTCCTTTTACAAGAGACTTCCATTCTAATATGCACTATATACGTGTATACATATATACATACATATATATACAGTATACATATATAGTATATATATATATATATATATATATATATATATATATATAATATATATATGTCATGAGACGTACAAAGAAAAGAAAAGAGAAGTAAAGCAAAAGGTAAAGGAGGCAAAGAGGAGAGCAGATGTGAAATGGGGTAGGAGTATGGCAGAAAATTTTGAAAGTAATAAAAAGATGTTTTGGAAAGAAATTAAGAGAGGAAGAGGAGGCGAATCAAGTAGGGAAAAGGTAAAAGGTACAGATGGAGAGTTGATAATGGAAGAGATGGCAGTGAGGGGAAGATGGGCAGAATATTTTAGGGAGTTGCTGAATGTGAAGGAGGATAGGGAAGGAAAGATAGCTGCAGTGGGAAATACGAAGAAAATGAGAGTGATGAGTGAGGAGAATGGAGGAGAAATAAGGAAGGATGAGGTGAAGGCAGTTGTAAAGATGATGAAAGCAGGTAAGGCACCTGGTCTGGATGGATGTCATGCAGAATGTCTGAAAAAGGGAGGTTCAGTGATGGTGGACTGGCTGGTGAGATTATTTAATGTTTGCTGGAGAGAGGGTAGAGTACCGGAGGACTGGAGTAGTGCCTGTATAGTTCCTCTTTACAAGGGAAAAGGGGACAAGTGTGAATGAGGGATTAGCCTGTTGAGTGTAGTAGGGAAGGCTTATGGGAGAATCTTAATTGAGAGGATTAGGAGAGGAACAGAAGGAGTAATTGGTGAGGAACAGTGTGGATTTAGGACGGGTAGAGGTTGTGTAGATCAGATCTTTGTGGTAAGACAGATATGTGAGAAAGCTATAGGAAAGGGGAAGGATGTTTTTTGGGCTTTTATGGATCTGGAAAAGGCTTATGATAGGGTAGACAGAAAGGCACTGTGGGAGGTTATGCAGATTTATGGGATAGGAGGAAAGCTTTTGGGAGCTGTCAAGAGTTTTTATGTGAGTAGTAGAGCATGTGTTAGGATTGGAAATGGAGAGAGTGAGTGGTTTGAAGTAAAGGTGGGACTTCGTCAAGGATGCGTTATGTCGCCCTGGCTGTTCAACTTATACATGGATGGGGTGGTGCGAGAGGTGAATGCTAGGGTAGTGAGTCAGGGATTGGAGATGGTTAAAGAAAATGGAGAAAAGTGGGAGGTGAGCCAGCTGTTGTTTGCGGACGACACTGCGCTTGTGGCAGGGTCAGAGGAGGGATTGAGGAAGCTGGTGGCAGAGTTTGGGAGAGTATGTGATAGAAGAAAGCTAAAGATAAATGTGGGTAAAAGTAAGGTGATGAGATGTACAAGGGGTGAAAGTGGCAGTAGACTGGAAGTGAACATTAAGGGAGAGCGACTGGAGGAAGTGGATAGTTTTAGATACTTGGGTGCAAGTGTAGCAGGAAAAGGTGGAGTGAAGGTGGAGGTAGAATGTAGATTGAGAGAAGCGAGTAAATGCCTTGGTGGTTTAAAGAGTGTAATGAGAAATAGACATTTGGGAATGGATGCGAAGAGGAGACTGTATGAAGGAGTGATTGTGCCAACAGCACTGTATGGGGCAGAAACGTGGAACATAAGAGAAGAAGAGAGAAGGAGTTTGAATGTGTTTGAGATGAGGTGTCTGAGAAGTATGGTGGGGGTTACTAGGCTAGATAGAGTGAGAAATGAGGAGGTGAGGAGGAGAACAGGGGTGAAAAAGGATTTGGGAGAGAGGGTTGATGAAAGAATATTAGGATGGTTTGGACAC
>NC_134792.1:23144486-23146986 GCF_046742065.1 Oratosquilla oratoria
TTATTATCATTATTCCTTTTATTGATTAATTTATTTGATGAGGTAACAGTCTATGACGAGTTCCGCCTGTCCATCGCCAGATGATTTTAGTCAACTGTGTACCAAGTAGAAAATAGAATAATCTATTCTTGTTATAATCCAAGTCTCTTTAGTGGTAATTACTTTCTTCTAGATGATTGGTTAAAAGTATTGTCATACGATTTTTTATAGAAAAGCTGAAACAAAATACAATAGAGTTCTGTAAATCACCTCTGAAACTTAGGACTGTGTTGTACAGTGGGTAGGGTCTTTATAGAATTAATAATCAAAAGTGAGGAGTATACATTGAGTAGCAAACAGCCCCAAGGACACGGACTTATAGTTATTGTAGTAAAAGCTTTTTATACCTAATAAGAGATGAGATTAAGACCATAGCTCCATAGAGTCTTAATGAGTTAGAAGAATCATTGCAGAACTTGGAAATTTGGCTTATTTGAGAATATATTTTTAGCTCAAATTCGAGGTTTTTGTTGAGGAATGACAATTAACTGGAAATCCACCTCGTCAACTTCAGTAATTTAGAGGTTATTGCCTATCTCAATTGACATATAGAAAACGGCATTTTCTATACGTTAACTATTACAAACATACATATATATAAAATATATATATATATATATATATATATATATATACATATATATAAATATATATATATATATATTTATATATATATATATGCATATATATATATGTGTGTGTGTTTGTTTGTGTGTGTGTGTGTGTGTGTGTGTGTGTGTGTGTGTGTGTGTGTGTGTGTGTGTGTGTGTGTGTGTGTGTGTGTGTGTGTGTGTGTGTGTGTGTGTGTGTGTGTGTGTGTGTGTGTGTGTGTGTGTGTGTGTGTGTGTGTGTGTGTGTGTGTGTGTGTGTGTGTGTGTGTGTGTGTGTGTGTGTGTATGCCAGCTTAGGATGTGATGATGTCGGAGAAAAAGGTGTGATCGTCAAAGCAGGAGAAGGTTACCCGCTGGAAAATGGATCAAGACGACTCTGTTTTGGTGGACAAGTTTTCGTTTTCATAATTATTCATTTGTCACTCATGAGCCAATTATATCCGTATCGATGATGTAATTGTTACTGTCTTTTAAAATAAGTCCTCGTTTTTTCTCTCTCTCTTCGGTAATCAATTAATTAAAGTGGGATAAAAGAATACCGTCGCATAGCCACACTCCCAACACTTCTCAAAGCCTGTGAATCTCTTCATTACTCAACTCTACTTATCACTGTCAAATTGTCATTAATCAGTCCTCTAGAAAGTGGAGGAATCTTTCTTCGACTGTTTAAAATCGCCTAGTGTCGGAATGGGTTAATTAAGATATGTCTTAATCACACGAGGAATTTTTATCTCACAAAAATAGAATCGTCTAGTTTGAACTAGAATGAGTTTATAAGACAATGCCATACGCCTTTGGGCTAATTGGAATGGGTGATGAGGAGGTTCTATAAGCAGACTAGAATAAATGTAGATGATGATGCTCACGATTAGTTGAAGCCATTAGTTTTTCTTTTCTTTTCTTTGGATCAAGTGTTCTCTGGCTATATCCTCTCATATTTAAATTTCGAAACCCTGATTTTTTTTTTTTTTTTTTTTTATCAAGTGTTCTCGGGCTATAATTGAATATTGAAACCCTATTTTTTTTTTCCTTTGGATCAAGTTTTCTTTAGCTATATCCTCCCATACTTAAATATTGTAAATCTTATCTTTTTTTTCTTTGAATAAGTGTTCTCGGGTGTCTTTGAATCAAGTGTTCTCCCATACTTAAATATTGAAATTATTATTATTTTTTTCTTTATCAAGTGTTCTCGGGCTATATACTCCCACGCTTAAATATAGGTGTCTTCTAGTCTCCTGAAGACCTCTCCAGTATTTAAGCATAATCTTCTTGGATCCACTAACTACTACTAGTTTGCGGGCCTTACCTTGAAAACTACCGTATGGAATTGACTCGAAATAATTACTAACTTTATCATGTATAAAGAGGTCTTCTCTAAGTTGAGTAGAACCGACAGGAGAAAGGAAGAATTAGGAAATAGTCATAGAGATAAATCGAGAGGATAAACCCTGCCGTCAAGGTCTGTGTTCCTTCGAGGGGTAATGACAATCAATCTGTCAAAAAATGAATGTTGAAGGATCTTACTTTGCGACGAGACCATTCACTTCAACATTCACTACACGCCAAACTTCTTAAACTCGTTTGCTTTGGGTCGTCTTCGTACTTTTTTCTCATATGCAGAGGATTTTGTTCACTCGAGTCTCGCGTTTCCCTTCGTAGAGTCAATGCCCGAGGAAACAGAAAAAAAAATACATGTACTGAAGTTCCTCGCCTCGCGCAGTAGTTGACATCTGTGACATTGATACTGTCACAGATATGTCAGTACTCCTGTCACTCAGTGCCACTTTCAATGTCACCACCGCCAGCACAGTCAAGAAAAGAAAAAATTTGAGTGAAATCGAGAGAGAGAG
>NC_134792.1:23166986-23169486 GCF_046742065.1 Oratosquilla oratoria
TTAGGTAGTGCATTGCCAAATAGCAGTCATAACTTTACTACAATACAGGGTGCGGCAACATAACTTCCTTTTTTATAATGCGTGGCAATCTGGCTGTAGAAGTAGTAGCGGGGTGGGCGTGGTTTCATTTGACAGGGCCGTTCTGAAAGTTTTCTTGGAAATACAGTCAGTCGCTATCATGCGTTGGGAGTAGTGAGGAGCGTGCGTTTGCCGTCGAAGCTTACGTTTCGAATCGTCAGTCTGTTATTGCAACCCAGCGCGCCTTTCGAAATCGTTTCAATGTAGCCCCGAGAGGCCCTGTTCCGGACCGGAAATAAATTGTTACATGGGTCACTACGTTCAGGCAAACTGGGAGTACTACACGACGAAGAACTGGAGTACCTCGGCCCATCAGATCACCTGAGAACATTGAGGCAGTGAGAGCTTCAGTCTTGCAATCCCCACGGCGTTCTGCGCGCAAACATGCCTCTGCCCTTGGACTTTCTGATCGTTCAGTGAGGCGAATACTTCACGATGACCTTCATTACCATCCTTACAAGATGGCGATTGTGCAGGAACTCTCCGTACGTGATTTCACTTCACGAAGGAACGCATGTGAGGCACTTCTCGAAAACGTTCCTGAAGACGCTATTGTTTACTTTAGTGATGAAGCACATTTTTATTTGACTGGATGCGTCAACAAACAAAACATGCGCTACTGGGCTGACACCAATCCCCATGAATTGCATGAAAGGCCTTTGCATTCACCTAAAGTCACAGTGTGGTGTGCAATTTCCTCCACTGGAATTGTTGGTCCTTGGTTTTTTGAAGAAAATGAGGTCACAGTGACAGTGAATTCAGACCGGTATGTAAACATGTTGGAGGAATTTTTTTTTCCACGAATTGAAGAATTGGACCTAGGGGATATTTGGTTTCAACAGGACGGAGCAACGGCTCACACTTCAAGGGCATCGATGGCTGTTTTGAGGGAACATTTTCCGGAGCGCCTCATTTCAATAAGGGGCGATTTGGAGTGGCCAGCCCGTTCCCCCGATTTGTCCCCTTGTGATTTTTATTTGTGGGGATATTTGAAATCCCGTGTTTATGTCAACCGCCCGAGAAGCCTACCAGACTTGAAGGCCAACATCCGAGAAGAAATTGCCAATATACCCGCTGATACGCTGGTGAGGGTCATGGCAAACACCCGAAATCGGTATATGCAGTGTATGGACAATGGGGGACGTCACCTACCTGATATGATTTTCAAAACTGTGTGAAACAAAACTTTAAATATGTACTATAATTATGAAACAAAATTAAAACCTTTCTGATTTATACATCTTGTTTTATTGCCTTTTGGAAAAAGGAAGTTATGTTGCCGCACCCTGTATATCAGAAAAGTAGGAATAGTAGTCATAACTTTACTACAATATATCAGAAAAGTAGGAATAACAGTCATAACTTTACTACAATATATCAGAAAAGTAGGAAAATTATTTTAGTAGAAAGCAAAATTGTCGTTTGAGTATAAGTTAAAGTTCAGAGAAAATTAATAAATGCATGCCCCTTATTCCACTCAATATTAATTGATTGATAAAGCATATACGTCAAATGTGTACAAAAAAACAATGTATTAGAACAAAAAAGACTAAAGAGAGCATGATTAGACATAAGGGTGGCGAGAATGTGGCAAATGGCGCGTAGCAGCGTCTGAAGGCGTCACCTTTGCCCCCTGTGCTTTGGTCTGTTGAGGAAGGTAACAGACACTACTGGGAATCGGCGAGGAGTGCGGGATTCGAACCAAGAACTAAGCGAATGTGAGAACATCACCCTTCCATTGACGCCAACCAGCGCACATAAAATTAGACAATATCACTTAATCCAAAGAAACATAGGTATGAAGATGAGATGTCAGTGAAACTTTAATGCTAGATTATGAAACATTGTTCAAAATAAAACTTATTGTCCTGAAGATTGCCCATTGAGTGCAAAACGTTTGATTCTGAATAAAACTTAAAAACCTTAAACCTTTAATGCCACATCACTCCATATTATCAATTTCATGTAATCTTCATAATTCTACTAATCTAATCTATTAATTTTATTGCAAAACGATTGTAATTTTCCAAATAAGAATATAACATTTTCTTCATCTAAATCAACCACACTTTATATGCGAGCACCACAAACAGCAAAATCAAAAGTAACTGTACACTGAAAAACAACGCTGTTAACCTCAGCGTTACCGCAAACCCTATTACAGATTCTGTTGTCTTGCTGAGACCTCTACCGTATTGAAAAAATATATATCATATACCCAACAACAAAAAGCCATATTTGCATAGTTAAGATCACAGGGAGAATGGGACAAGACTTTAGCGCGTGACTGTTCGACCTGTGGTTACAAGTGAACTTGCCAAAGGTTATCGCTCATTTTCTACTCCACCGAACCCCAGAGCGTAGATATATATATTTTTTTCCTTACCACTTGGGATGTTATCTTACTTCCATCCACTTCAAA
>NC_134792.1:23174486-23179486 GCF_046742065.1 Oratosquilla oratoria
TCTAAAGTATATTAATCGCGTGGTATGTTTAGCTCATATGTCCCCAGTACTATGAACGATGCAGTCTATAGAGAGATAAGCTTTTTCTGAAAACAATCCAGTAAAATACAGGCGATTTTATGCAATTGAGTGGCAATCACCAGATGAGAAATGAAGTTGGGTAGTTGGAACAGCCCTACCTAGCCGGCAATATAGAAAAAGTGGTTTGAGATTCACGCAGACGACCTCGGTCAAAAGCACTTTCAGCTCACAAAACTTGAAGGTCTAAAGGCATTTGGTGAGTGACTGAACGAGGGACAGAGTTCGGTTTGAAAGAGGTCTCGAACTCAAGTCCTCAGCTGCATTCAATCACTTGTCCTGAACAGGAACAGAAGTCCATAAAATCTGTCAACATATTTACGTGGCTAAAAGTGTAGACCAAAGCTGTTCTTACGCGAAGAAATTTTTCCTTTCCTCACTTTCTTCTTTCTTTTATTTTCGTTTATGCTTTTTCTTATTCTTTCTCGCTTTTTTCTTCTTTAATTCTTTCTTTTTCTCCTTCGACGCAGTCCCCACAACACGAAAAATGTCCCACACCCAAGCCAGAAGATTTCTTTTTACCAAGTTACTGAACTGACGAAGGAATCCTGGGAAGTCGAAGTTGTTCAGGACGCCAGCATAGCCCGTCGAGGCTTCTGTCGAATTCCTCCCCCCCCCCCTCCTCTTCCTGGAGGCTAAGTCGAGGCCATAAACACAGAGTTCGGAACAAGAATGATTATACTTATTTATTTGCCTATCTATTGATTTATTCCTTCATGTATTTATCTAATATTTCTTTACTTATCTATTTTTCATTTACCATATTTTTATCAAACAATGAAATGATTAATTGGTTGATTAATTAATTGACCAATTTATTAATTTATTTCTATACATCTATCTATCTATCTAAATATGTATCTACCCATTCACGTATTCATCTAAATACCATTTTATTCGTTGTTATTTTCAGATTCATTTTCACAATTGTCATAATTGCATACTAGAGATATCGCAGGCAGCCCAGGCTAGAAAGAGACAAACAAAACTAACAATAGTGCAAAGAAGCAAAGGAAGAAGGGACAAACAAAACTAACAAAATGCAAAGAACCAAAGGAAGAAGGGACAAACGAGACTAACAAGAGTGCAAAGAACCAAGGGAAGAAGGGACAAACGAAACTAACAAGAGCACAAAAACCAAAGGAAGAAGAGACAAACGAAACTAACAATAGCGCAAAGAACCAGAACCAAAGGAAGAAAATACAAACGAAATTAACAAGAGCGCAAAGAACCAAAGGAAAAAAAGACAAACAAAACTAACAATAGTGCAAAGAAGCAAAGGAAGAAGGGACAAACAAAACTAAAAAGAATGCAAAGAACCAAAAGGAAGAAGGGACAAACGAAACTAACAAGAGTGCAAAGAACCAAAGGAAGAAGGGACAAACAAAACTAACAAAATGCAAAGAACCAAAGGAAAGAAAGACAAACGAAACTTACATTGCGCAAAGAACCAAGGGAAGAAGGGACAAACGAAACTAACAAGAGCACAAAAACCAAAGGAAGAAGAGACAAACGAAACTAACAATAGCGCAAAGAACCAGAACCAAAGGAAGAAAATACAAACGAAATTAACAAGAGCGCAAAGAACCAAAGGAAAAAAAGACAAACGAAACTAACAAATGCGCAAAGAGCCAAAGGATGATGAGTCACGATGGTCTGCGTAGAGTCCAGTGGCCCTTTTCTTGAACGTTCCTAGAGACGTCTCCGGTCAGCCGGCTCCTTCTGTCTTTAGGGTCAACTCAGTGTGGCTTTTGTAAATATAATGCATTTTCTCTCATTAAGAGAGAGATAGAGAGAGAGAGAGAGAGAGAGAGAGAGAGAGAGAGAGAGAGAGAGAGAGAGAGAGAGAGAGAGAGAGAAAGAGAGAGAGAGAAAGAGAGAGAGAGAGAGAGAGAGAGAGAGAGAGAGAGAGAGAGAGAGAGAGAGAGAGAAGAGAGAGAGAGAGAGAGAGAGAGAGAGAGAGAGAGAGAGAGAGAGAGAGAGAGAGAGAGAGAGAGAGAGAGAGAGAGAGAGTCATATTCTGTGACATCATAGTGTGGTGTCATTTCTTTCAACATCATACTATGTCCCCTATAATGTAATGTCATATCAACGTCATACATATTTGTGACGTCATAGTTTGATAATATTATGTAGCTATATAGTTCTGTGACGTTTTTCTTTAATGTCATCACAGATGGAAGAAACTGGTGTTAAAAGAAATTAAGTAAGCTGTCACTGTTCAACTAAATTCTGAGAACCAGCTTCAGGCGGCTTATGAAATATCTACACATAAATCTTTCTATTGGGGAAATCTGAAATGAGGAACGATAATGCATTCGAAAATATATCAGAATTTTGTATATTGCACTTCAATAATTAATAGTTGTCTTGAGTTTCATGAATTGGAAAACCCGCGGCCTCGCATTGGCCGGCAACGGTTTTCTGGACCTCCTACCACAAATCTCTCTGAGAAGAAACTTTGGACTCTGTATTAGTGTGGGACTGTATCTATAGTGACCCAGTGGTTCTCAGCCTGTGGTCCACAGACCCCTAGTGGACCACAGTGGTTCACAAGTGGACCAGTCAGCCGAAAGTCACTTCCAGTTAGTGGATGCAAAACGATTCAATTTAGTGTTGACGTCATCACCAGGAGGTTGAAATGACAGCAATTCATAAGTACGGGGTATGTGTGGAAATAGGCTGAGAACCTTGGATCTATACCACCAGCTGAAAGTGATATGGGGAATGGAAGAAGTCGCCGGTTGTTGGATCTCCATATATTGAAAAAGTTTAAGAAATACAGCTGAAGATGGTAGAGAGAAATCTTGGGTACACTCCAGAGACCGAATGCCAGCCCCTCAGAGCCGCACTTTCTGATGGAGGAAAGAAGTTTGATGGATTTCGAAAATGGGCAAATTTGCAGTCCATCGTACATGATCATCACGTGCAGGTACCCTATATTGCAACCTCTAGTTCCAGTTATTGAATATCTCTGAGTTAGAGATCCTCAATAAAGAAAACAATATCAGAATATAATTGTTAGCTATGAATAAATTGTTATAGTTTTTTTCTTATCCTACCATAGCTTGTACGATGTAATGCTTGTATAATGAGTCAGGACTGTACCTCATAGGCCGACGGACCTCTTTCGGCATCATTTTATTCTGGCTAACATCAGACTATTTTATTCAGCATAAACGGATCTTTAGACTTCGAGTGTTGGGAGCTTAAAAGCTGGTGACCATGTGTTCTCGAAGACTTTTGAGCGAATGCATGTGGATGTAAGGAAAGACGGCTCACTCCCTTTACTAAGACCAATGTCATATCCAAACAACCATTAATGCATTCCTTTTCCCATTCCTTATCCGCCTCCTCCTCGCCTCAACCACTTTCACCAAATAGCCGTCCTCCAAATAGCCGTCTTCATCCCTACACCCTCCTCCTCCTCTTCCTCCTCCTCCTCCTACTCTTCCTCCTCCTCCTCCTCCTCCTCCTCCTCCTCCTCCTCCTCCTCCTCCTCCTTCTCTTTCTCCTTCCCCTTCTCCTCCTCGCCTTCTTCCTTTTCCTCCTCCTCCTCCTCCTCGTTCTCCTCTTCCCAGTCTTCTCTCCTCTCTTCCTCCTATTTTACTTCCCGTCCCTCCACATTCTCTCTCTTCTCTTCGTTCTCTTCTTATCATTTCATCCTCCTTCGCCTCCCTCCCCCGCTCCTCATCGACCCTGCACATTTTTCTTCTTCCTCATACAGAATCCACTCCTCAAACGCTACCCCTCCTTCACATCCCTCCATCTTCCTTCTAATCCCTCCATCCCGAGCCTTTCATCACCCTCCTCGTCCCCTAATCCCCTCCACGACTCCCCATTCCCCTCCAGGTTCTCGTCCTTCCATATTACGTTTCTTGGCTCCTTCTAGATCCTGCCTGACTTTGCACTTGCCTCCGCTTCTCTCCACAACCTTCTCCTCTTCTTGTTCTCCTAGTTCCTTCTCCTCCCTCTACCTCCACTCGTTCTCTTCTCTCATTCGCACAGCCCTCCCACTTCCTCCACCTATCCTCCTCCCTGCCTCTCCACCTTCCTCCTCCCTCTCCACCTCCTAATTCCCTCTCCATCCTCCTCCTCCTCGTCTGTTCCCTCACGCCATCCCTCCCTCCCTCCCTACCAGCACAACCTCGTCTCGACCCTCAAGGCTCTACTCACCTCGCCAGTAGCCACAGTCATGAACTTGACCTCTGACACGACTGTGGGAGTCGTGGTGATGGATGGCAGTCCAAGGGATCGCGGAGGATCGAGGGAGTGTAATCGGGGAGGGCTACGGAAGGCTTATTACTCCTGGAGGCGAAACAGAATACACGGAAATGATGTGACGGGCGAAGGAGGAGGAGGAAAGAAAAAAATATTGTTCTTCTCGAAATTAAATTTTCGGAAAGGAAATTACTTTGGAAAAGAGAAGAGAGGCCATTCGAACCATGACTGAATTTTTTTTTTAAACGTTTTTAGAAATCTCTGTTGCAGCTCGTGGAAATTATTACTGGCAATGGGGCTTAATCAAATTATGCTTCATGTATAAAAAAAAGTATTATCTAGCTTTTGAAAATAAAACGACCATGATAATAATCTTTGTGGATGGAAAATAAACCCGTATTTATCAAATAATATTATAGAATGTATATATTACTTACTTATTTTTATATATATCTATTGATACATTAATTGATGAACTGACTTAAACATTTATTTACTTATCTATTCATATGTCAGAATTTTAAATGAAACGCGCGTTAAGAAGAAAATAACAGATAAAACACTTGGATTAAAGAAAGGCCATACGTCAACAGTAAATACAATGGATATAATCCCTTGCAGAGAAGATATATAAATATATTTCTATCATTACATATAGAAAATTAGATGGGTTATGTAAGATTTTTCTAAAACTTATCAAC
>NC_134792.1:23186986-23189486 GCF_046742065.1 Oratosquilla oratoria
GCAAACTGCCACTTTTAAGGATATGTACTTTTACCACACTCTGTGTCTTTATGGGTCTTGCTATTTGATCTGAATATACTGAGAAACTCCTTCACTCCCATGCCAATTGTTTGCTAAACTAAATGAATAACGACACTGCTCACCTCTTAGGACAACTATGCACACAATATCTTTACACGCCAGCCAGAAAAATAAACACAAGTATGCCACAACTCTCCCATGGGGTTAATTCCTTAGACATGCATGATATATTTTATTCTGGTTTACGGAAAGATATTTTACTCTGCTTAGCCACAGTCGGGGAACTAATGAGGATACTTATCTTCCGTAAATCCTTCGAGACGTTCGAGCAATTTATGGAGTTTGTTCTGGCAAAAGCTGGACAATTTTATACAAGTATGAAGTGGACTCGAAAATAAAAGGATAAATACTTTACTACCTTCGCAACTGTCACGTTTCTTCAGCAGAATAGCATCGGTTAACGTTAGCAACATTTGAAATAAATGTATACACCAGTTATTAAATTAATCGCCTACACGATCCACAAATATATATATATATACTGTATACATATATATATATGTATAAATATATATATATGTATATATATGTATATATATATATTATATATATACATATATATATATGTATATATATATGTATATATATATATATGTATATATATATATGTATATATATATATATATATATATATATATATATATATATATATATATATATATATGAATGAATTAAGTGATAAATAAGTGAATTAATTTACATATATAAAACAGCAATGAAATTACACTGATCAATACCTTTGCCAAACTATAAGCCAACGATAGGTCTGCATGAACAACCAGGCTCCCGTGAGTTGTTTACCCTCAACCCAGACAACATGAACGACTACGAGACAAAATCTTAGACACGAAATGATAACGATACTAAAACATATGAATACGTGGATGCAGAACAAGTAAACAAAAGGTAATAGAAATACTTAGAAAAGGGTGGGTAGCAACTCATCGGAGTCCGACGCAAGGCGGGTCACCTCATCTCCTCGCCAGCCAATGGGAAGCCGGAAAACGATGCCGGGTCGTGACGTCACTTTGGTGGCAGTCAGACCAAGCGAGCCACTGCATGCTTCAAGAAAACGAACGAACACGTTTGTATATGCATGACGTATGTAAAATGGCAACTAGGTAATTTTTCGAGTATTGTACATACGTAACTATATATATATATATATATATATATATATATATATTTATATATATGCATACATGTATATATACATATATATATATATACATATTATATATATACATATACATATATATGTATACATACTCGTATATATGTATATATATATATACATAAATATATATATGTATACATATATATATATACATATATATACATATATTATATATATATATATATATATATATATATATACATATACATATATATATATATATATATATATATATATATATATATATATATATGCACATACGTATAGATAAATAGGTAGATAGGAATACCGATAAACAAATAGACAAATCAACTAGTTAACAAATAGTTGATAAATGCTAGTGAGTAAATATGTACATAAAAATATGAGTGATTAAACGAAAAAGTAAATCAATGCTCATATAATCAGTACATGAATACATAGTTTAATAAATACATAAACAAAGGAATGAATACATTAATAAATAAATAGCTGAATAGATTTATGAAATGATAAATAGATATAAATAAACCAATAAATGAGGAAATAGATAAATCAATAATTGGATAAACAAGTAAATAATGAATAAAGACATCTGTAGGTAAGTAAACGATGGAATACAACGAAAGCATGAAGAGTTCCTCGCAACGGAAATATTAATCGAAATCACCCGAGACTCTTCCTTAAAGTAATATCCTTTCAATTGGTCATAATTGCCTGGCCTAAGGGCTTAATACCACCAACGCTTTTACTACCACCTCCACTACCACCACCCCACCACCACTACTACTACCATAATTACCACCAATACCATTTTCATCCCCGAACTGCCTTCGCCACCACCACAACCATCACAATCGCCTCCACTAATATCTGTGTCATATTCATCACCAATACCGGTTTCACTCTTAACTACCTACAACACTACAGCCTCCAGAACCACCACCAACTTTTTCGTCACCACCGACACCACATTAACAACAAGAATAACAGCAGTAGCAACAAGAGTAACAACAAAAACAGTAATAACAACAACAACAACAAAAGCAACGGTAGCAACAATAACAACAACAACAACAAAAACAACAACAAAGACTAAAGCAACAACATCAGCAACAGCAACAACATCAGCAACAACAACAACAACAACAACAACAACAACAACAACAACAACAAAAGCAACAACAACGACAACAACAACAAAAGTAACAGCAACAACAAAGCAACAGCAAAAGCAACATCAACAACAACAACAACAACAAC
>NC_134792.1:23191986-23196986 GCF_046742065.1 Oratosquilla oratoria
TGTCCGTTGGTGATACTCCAATAGACTTTCCAGCTTTATCTGGAATTCCTATATATACTTGGTGTTACAGTAGCTACAGCTGTTGTTATACACCGCTCTATCTTATTGGTAGGTTCGTCCTTGTCCTATGCGTTCGTTAAGGGCGACCTATATTTCGTATTCTGTTGCTCTCCAATCTACAGGGGAAGTTTTTGTCACTAAGTCCACTTCTGTATTACCCTCCATGAGTAGTCACTTTACTTTAGAACAGAGGCAGTGCATATTTGTCGGGTAAATTCAAAGGAAATAAAAGTTCTTTCCCTTCTGAGGCCATATTTGCTTTGTACAAAGTGTTATTGCCCCTCTTTTTCGTAGTATAAGCTTGATCATTTCAGTGATGAAATCGAGGATTCTTTTAACCCTTCAGAGACCAAAAGTACTTTTCAATCTAAATATAATTGTGTGGCATTACTCAAAATCAAATCCCTTTAATGATATCTGGTTTAAATGAGTTTGATTAATGATGATTTATTTAGATCAATTGCTAGTGACATCATCTTACGTCTTATTCAGTTGTGGAAAAACATTCAACTTTAAAATGATTAATTTATGAGTAATGTCATTTTTACAGTTAGCTAATCACCACCAGAAGAACTCATTTACTTGAAGAAAATCTTCTCTTATTTCAATTACATCTACTAATTCGATGCCCGTAGAGTGGCCAGTTTTTCCTACTTGGAGAGCATTTCTTGAGTGACAGGTGGCATATAGAGCCAAGGGAATATCTCTGGGCACTCCGCTGAGCGCGGCATCACGAGGACCTGGCGCAGTGAAAAAGGCAGATAAAACAAAATCTTGAGATCACCCCATCCCATAAATAGAAGTGTGTTTGACCAGCGTGACATAAATAAGAAATCTTTAAATATTAAACACAGATGGTGGCAAAAACATGTGTGTGATATGTAGAAGGAATGACATTCACTGTCCTTGTATAGCAACGCTATTTGGTGCACCCACAACTGTCACTTCTACTCCAACTGACTTAATGTTGATGTCACTCGCGTTATGTAATTACTTTTTAGTTCTCAGTGAATGATTAAATACCTGCTCTATAATCATTTTCAGATTACATCAGTCTGGTGACTCACTTTATAAGGTTTATACTAACGATAAATGCTTCTTTCCAGTTAAGGACCTGTCCCTAAGATTTAGAGTGTAAACTCAATCAGCATATTCAATCCATTTATATACCTTTTGTACACTGTCGTAACTACCATCAACTAATTCTCCTCAGATAAGGGACAACCCCAGACCAATGTATTTATATATCAAACTACTGTGTAACCATATCAAACAAGAATACATATCATCTTGATTTCATCTTATACTACAAACGATGCCTTGACTACTACACTACCAGATGATTTCATTCAGTTGACGGGTGGCCTCGAGACTGAAAGGTTAATGACTGTAGGGTAAGGTGCCAGCAAACGGCACAAGCAGGAGTTCCAAGGTGGTTCACCGGGGTAGAAGGGGGAGGGAAGTAAGAACTCGGCGACGATATTTTAACGTCCGCATTCGAGACGACCGGATAGATTATGGTCGAAGGCCAGAATAAAAGTTGTGAGGCGGTCGACGATAACTTACTACCCAGATAGTATATTTACACACAGGTAAAAAAAAAACTACTTTCTTGAGGCATGTGCTCGTCTAATGAACGGCTACGGTTCAGAAGATTGACGGTCAGTAGTAACGATGAAAAAACGAGAAAACAAAATATCGATAGTAAACTGATGTACACAGGTAATCCTTAACCTCTTCCCTATAATAACATCGTTACATTTTTTCTGGCTAATGGCTGATGATCTTATTCAGGGAAGAACCTAAGTGATGAAGTAGTTGAGGCTATCTCGACTCACCCTCTCTTATGATGGTATCTCTACATATTTTGTTCTTTATAAAGCCAGACTTTTATTTACCTATTTATATATCTATTTATCTCTCTATGTATCTATTTATTCGTTTATTTACTTATCGATATGTTCATTGATTGCTTTATTTTGATTACTTGATTGATTTATCTATTTATTATTCATTCATTTATTCTTCTATTCATTCATTAACCTATTCATTTGTCTACCTATTTATCTCTCTGTTTATCTATTTATTTATTTGTCCATTCATCTGATTTATTCATATATTCATTTATTCATTTTAACCCAGGGCAAGACTTTCATGCTGAAAGGGTTAGCCTAACAATACCCCACACCATGCTGTATATGCTTTACTATATATATATATATTTTAGCACAACGAATGAACTACGGATAGAAATTGAGTGCCAATCGATCGATAACGTTATGATCTACCCCACAGTCTCAATTAGTAATGATAACATTACCATAATAACAGAAGTAAATCATATATACATATATAACAAATAACCCTTCTCTCTTGAAGAGGGATGGATGATTCAAAACAATCACCACCCTTCACCCATCCAAAGCCCATTTTTCTCTCTTCTAAGCTCCTCGTGGATGAAGAGTTACCTGCACCCTGCTCCTTACTCGGATCAGATGCAATGCAGCTAGACACAGCAACTCCAATCAGGACCCGAGCGTTGTAGCTGGTTTGCCCTCAATGCTTTATTACATGGAGTCCCTCGCCCCTCATTCACTTCTTTTCTTTCCCTACTCGAAAGATATTCCAATTGCACTCAGGGCCCCTTTTCCCCTAATCCAACCATCTCATTCTCGGTCATCCCCTCAGGCTCTCTCCATCCACCTTCACAAACATTTTGCTAGTCGCTCCTCACTCATTCTTTCCATATGCCATATACCTTCCCAGTATTCTTTGATGTACCCTATCTGCCATCTCTCTTTCCACCCTCGCTCTCTGCCTCATCTCATCATTTTTCACACTGTACATTCTCGTAACCTCTACCCGACTTCTTAAACATTTTTATCTCCTACACATTTAGGCTCTTCCTTCCTGCCTCATTTAAATTCCGAGTCTCTGCTTCATACAGTGTCGTGGGTACACGTAGTCTCCCCAGATACCTATTTCTCATTACACTTTTCATCACCACAATACATCTACTTGCTTCCCTTACTCTATAATTTATCTGGATCCATACTCCTTCATTACCTGCTAAATGTGATCCTACATACATACATACATACATACATACATACATACATACATACATACATATACCAAAAGCTTTTTCCCTCTACACGGGGGGTAGTCAAAAAGAAAAAAAAGCATAGAAACCACTCCCATCCATTCCATTTCCTATATATTCCACTCCCCTCCACCCTCCTCCCTCCCTCTTATCTTGGCACCTCCTGGATGACGGGTCATCCCTGCGACCTGTCCACTACCATGGATCAGAAGCAGTGATCCTAAGTATTTAAAACTCTTCACTTCCTCAACCCCCCTCATCTTTTCGGATAACTTCTACTTCACTGCCATTCTTTCCCTTTGTACATCTCATCACCTTACCTCTGCCTACATCTACTTTCGTTTCTCTCCTCACATATACTTTCCCAAACTCCTGCACTAACTATCAGATCCAGTTACAAGCGCGGTGTCATCCACAAACAACAATTTGTTCACCATCCACTTCCTTCCACTTTCGCGGAGGGCAAGTTTATTTCTAAACAGAAAAACTTCAAACTTTGACCATCATCCTTGGGGTTGCTTTCCGTACCAACTTATTCACTTACACAATGGACACTCATGGTGGCATTACACAACACAGGATCAACCTTACGTTCACCTCAAAGGCTTAAACCATTCATTTTTATCCATTCCTTATCCCCACATAAGCTCAGCTGTTCATATAAACAACTTTTGACCACCCTTTTCACACTTCTCTTTATCCTCTACATCCTCAGCACATTCCATAATGACCTTCTGGCAACCCTGTCATACGCCTTCTCCAAATCCATAAGAACTCGAAAGTTTTTCGTATATCTGCCTTACTATGAAAAGTTTATCTACGCACCCTCTTCCTTTCCTAAACCACCACTAGCCTTCTCCAGTTCCCTCTGTTCCTCTCCTAATTCTATCTATTAACACGTTCCCATATACTTTACCAACTACGCGTAACAAACTGAACCTACTAAAGCTACGTCATTCAACGTTATTTCCTTTTACTTTGTGTTGTGGATATATGTCATCCTCCAGTCCACTAGTATTTCTTCCTTAGGCAAAAATCCACTTACCCTCTCATTACTAACCTGGAGTACTATTCCTTTCCTCATTCGTTCCCTTGTCTTCATAGACCTATAAGCTTTACTTTTCGTAAAAAAAAAAAAAAAAAAAAAACAGAGTGGGGGATTCCTAGCCCCCTCACTCGGTCTCACTTAAGGTCCTTCAACGACGTACATGAAATTACGGTGACAACACTCTCACCACCACATCCCTATTCCCACATCCCCAAACCCACATCTACCACAGGTGATAGGGAAGATGTAGACTAATAAAAGTTGTAAAGAACAGGTTCAAAGACTAATAAAAGTTATAAAGAACAGGTTCAAAGAGACAGAATAGAGGAGGGACAGCAGCAGTATAGACGTATCATCTTTTCTTTATGAGTAGAGATTCTAAATTCTGACACAGACGAATGACGTGTATCTGTTTTGTAGATGTGACTCAAAGATGTCCTTAAAGTAGTAGTACCATGCTGTATGCCTGCGTATAGCAACGTCCAGGGTTTGTCAGCACCACACGCAGCATAAAAACTCCTAAGCAGAGACTGATCAAAGCCCATTAATCACTCAGTCGATCACTTAACTAGCCAATAAGAGCTCAGAGATAAGCAAATAGTCTCACTTTTTTATGTGTCCCTTCATCACCGGGAGAGAGGTTGGTGCTACGAAGACGAATCAGTTCGAGATAAACCATACCTTCTTCTTTACTAAGGAGGTAAAACATGTGTGAATGAAATAGCCTGGCGGCAAATGAACAAAAGGAAAAGTACCACTCAGGATAGAAGGGAGTAGTCAAGATTGGCC
>NC_134792.1:23206986-23249486 GCF_046742065.1 Oratosquilla oratoria
ACATTACTGTCACACAGGTACAGTTTCGATCGTGCTATCTTGATTAAACTTATAACTGTGTCCTAGATTATGCATAGCAACACTACCAATAATCATATAATTTATCTTTAATTTAAGCCCCATGAGTTGATGGCATGTTTGGTTGAGGATTTTGATTTTTTTTTTTTTAATTAGTTGTCTTTCATTCCTCATGTAGTGTGGACAAGGTGCAGGGATGACACGTCATCCATGAGGTGCTCAGATAAGAGGGAGGGTGGAGGGGTGTGGAGTGTATTCAGGGATGGAATGGGCGGAAATAATCTTATGCCTTTCCCTCTTTGGCTACCTCCCTTGTAAGGGGGAAAAAGCCTTGGTATATGTGTATGTATGTCTTTCATAAAAAAATATATCTTGTTTTTGAATAAAAATGTGTATTGACGCGTGGTAGCAGTAGGTTATATGATGGAAATGAATGAATTATAACTTGAAATGTAACGTTGATTAGATCCGTGAATAGGGCTTTACGAGGAAGAACGATGACGTCAACGATGATGTCATAGTTCTTGGTCGCATAGGTCGTTGGGTCTGTTGAGTTGCTGGTTGTAAACTACAACTTCTAATGGTGGTTCTAAACTTTGTCTTCTTAAGACCTCTTACCAGCAATTGCAAGAAATATCTACTATTTGAAAATTAATTTTTACCACATTTACTACCCAGACTTAGGAAAATCAACATCACATATTGTAAATAATCAATTAACCCAGATAAATTTAACTAGAAACCCAGGAAAAACTCTACTTTTACAATTCTAGAAAGGATTTCCTACAACTGGTGAGAGGTTTAATAGTGTGGCTCTAAGTCTTTCGTGAATTAGACACCATAAATGTAACTTGCAGCTGGAGTTGTGTCTTCCCCTCATTATTTCTGTAGTCATTTCAGTCTAATACTTGCTGCATTCCTCCCAAGACCCGTTCATGTCATGCGGATCGCTTACACAATGTATCAAAGGGAATTAATTGCATTCCACTTAGTTGGTGCGAGCATTCTTTCCTTCTCAAATATACCCCTTTTCTCCTATTTATCCGCTCTCTCTGTCGTGCTCTCTCCCTTTGTGTGGGTGAATATATATATATATATATATATATATATATATATATTTATATATATATATATATGTATATATATATATATATATATGATGCATATACATATGTATATGTATATACATATACAGTATATGTATTAACATATATATATATATATAATATATAGTATATATATATGTATATAAGTATATATATGTATATATATGTATATATATACATATATACATAAATATTGTATATATATACATATATATTTATATATATACATATAAATATATATATATATATGTATATACATATACATATATATATATATATATATATATATATATATATATATATATATATATATATATATAGACATACATATATATATATATATATATATATATATATATATATATATATATATATATATATATATATATATATACATATATACATAAATATTGTATATATATATATATATATATATATATGTATATATATATATATATATATATGTATATATGAGTGAGTGTGTGTTTGTGCACGTATACGTATCTGCGTGGGTCTCTATGCGCGAAAATATACAATGACTTTCGAATTATCGTAAAATGTAGTGTTGATTCGACACCAGGGATGTTAAATATAATAATCGATGCAATTAGAGGATGGGCGAAACTTTAATCCAACGATTATTCTATAAAATTCGTTACGGCCATTTTCAACGCTGTCGGGTCGAACTGTCTTTGCATATTTGCATTTATTATGTCTAAGGTATGAAAATGATCCATTATATTGGTAACAATGGAACATTACGTAAGTGACTCTCACCATTTGACCCTATGTTTATAATAAGACCAGCGTTAAATGTGATATATATTTAAGTATTAAATTGTTTTTTTCTGTATACACATACATACACACTCACACACTCATTCACACACACACACACACACACACACACACACACACACACACACACACACACACACACACACACACACACACACACACACACACACATATATATATATATATATATATATATATATATATATATATATGTATATATATATACACGTAGTACATATACATATACATATACATATACATATACATATACATATACATATGCATATACATATACATATACATATACATATACTTATACATATACATATACATATGAATATACATATGCATATAGATATGCATATACACATACATATACATATGCATATACATATACAGTGTATATACATACAATATAGTGCATTTACATACATTAGATACTGTAATATGCACATACATGATACGATCATAATATATTTTTATGAAGTCTCACTCCTCTCAATGTTCAGATCAATTCTTGCATGATCAAGATCACGATTTTAATATTCCAATGCCATGGTCTTGAAATTTTTCACTTAACTTTCTCATATTACATATAACCTCACAGAATCTCCTAATTATCCTAATATATTCAGTGATCAAAGATGTTATTATGAAGTTTGGCTTTAATTGTATTATTAACACAAATATCAAAATTATTTTTGAATATTTTGGGTTTGAAATGATTAGGTATGTATTCTATATAAGTGGAAAATTATAATTTTTTATACATGTATATCATTCAGAGATGACTTGTTCATACGCAGATAAACAGGTATTATTATTATATAGAGTTATTCATATCTGATCAGTTTACTTGGAAAGAAGTTACTTTGATCAAGTTCTGGCACTTTTTTAGTTAAAATATATACAGTGGAAATAGGATAACATTATACGCTTAAATATTAATCTATTTTTGAGAAATTCTAGCTTCCACTCTCCCCAAATTCTTATCTCACAAAACTGACAGGATGAAAAGTTGCACTTTACGAATATTATGAACCTATTTAGTTTGTGAACTGTGCGTTAAAATGATTAGATAAATTACTTCCTACAAAGTCTTGTTCAGGCATTAAATACATTATACAAAAATTCTTCAGGATGAGTCTACGGTTTCAGATAATCAGTCAGATGTATATCTTAATACTTTTTTGGGGGGGAGAAGGGAATTTTTCTATTTAAAGTAATCATTCGAAAACGGAAGAGAATGATGATAAACACAACACAACACAACACAACATAATTTGTTTGACGAAGTGTACTAGCATAGTACACAAACCCTCATGCAAATCAACGTCATATATATGCAAATTCTATAAGAGAAGATACATACAAGCTTAGATATTTTACTTGGAGCTAATTTAGAAAATAGCTATCATCTGAGCAATGAGAAGATGCATTTTAACAGCCGGCTGGTCGTATTGTCCATTATGTAGATCGCGACTGAAAGAACTGTATGTTTTTTTTTCATTGATACTGGAAAAGAGTGAAGGTTTTTCAGTAATGTACGGATATATTAGAAATATTCAGGAGGAAAAGAGGACAGCCCACTGAATTAGAAAACGGGATCTCGTGTTTATCAAATTTAAGTGGAAGTGTTCTTGAACCAGAGAGGAATTTCGCAGTAAACATGTACGACAGACTATCAACCAAATGAAATCCAAATTTCGGTTCTGTGATTCACGAGTCCCCAATCAGAAATATCCACAGCATAATGAGGGAGAGAAGATTAACTTGAAAGCTCCTCCTCTTCGTAATTGTCACCATTCTGCATCCACGTCTTTGCCATCTCCATGTTTACCCCTTCCTTTCCAATCGTTCTTTAACATTAACATCCTGTTTTCTCTAATCTTTTCATTACTCTAACATTTAGAAATTATATTTTTTTCACCAGCCTAATTCTTCTTGTTTGCTTTACTTCCAGAGTCAAAGAATCTACAATGAGTCTCGCTTGTCTCCCCATGTTTATTCATTCCTTTGCAATCGTTCCTTAATAATTAACGTCCTATTTTCTCTAATTTTTTCATTACTCCAACATTTAGAAATTATATTTTTTTCACCAACCTACTTCTTTTTATTTGATTTACTTCCAGAGCCAAAGAATCTACAATGAGTCTCGCTTGTCTCTCCTCTCCCAGAACATCTTCGCTTCGCTTTTTTTATCCTTTCGCCCTTTCTTGCCGCACACACTCCTCTCACAATACTGCCCAGCACCTATTAATACTCAGAGACTTATCACACGCTTCTGTGTATTGCTCCGTTAATCTCGAGCAAGCCGAGGTTCTTGCTCAGAGGTCCCAAAAGTTCCATCAAATTTTCAAACTCAGCAAACCAAATATGTCAAGAAAGATATATTTTTTCTTTATGAGTATAAGTACCTTATATAACAATGATAAAGCATGCTGAAGAAGATCTTTCAGTCCGCAACGAGATCGAATGAAAAAAAAAAAAAAAAATCGGGAACACCACCAACAGAATCGTCTTGACGATGTGTGGGTTCCTCAGCTTCGCAAGGAAGATTTCGTTCTCCTTGGGCCAATGCGTCAAGAGACCAATACGGAATACTTCCTACACCGTGGTAAGTCTTCTGCATGACAATCTAATTCTATTGTTTCTTCTTGCTTGTGCATTCATTGCAAATATAGCAATCAATAGTCCCAAAATCTACATATCTATTCCAATATACTAACGTTCTTATTGGAATACATTTGAACCTCCATTTTCTAGAGAGAAAATGTATTCATAATCTTTAGACAGTTCCTAAATTGATTGTTTCAGGTATCTAGAATCAACTTTGTAGTTCTACACTCTACTGATTCTTTTTGTAGATCAAAGTAGAACTGGACATTTGGAATTAGAAACTTCCTACTAATATTCAAAAGTTTAACGTTTTGTCTTTTACTATCACAAGAAAATATATAGAAATTACCTGTCAAACCTGATCTTATTTCATTACAGTGTTCGATTTGCTAGCTATTACTTTTACTATTTACCCCCAAGATCATTTTTATGGTCTTTACATATTCAAATTTCTTGAAAAAAAAAGAAGAAAAAAAAAAAATCATACAAAAGGGTACCCAATCTTTTATTCTGGTTGTTGCTATGGCGTCCTTCAGACGTTCACGTTCATCGAATTTTTCTATTTCCTGAATAAAACCATCTTGATCATTTCCACCTAACATTTAATGCATTCTGGCTGGCACCAGATGATTTTATTCAGCTGAAAGAAAAACCCCTTCTCCATAAGGGTTCACCACTTCCTTACGGTGCCTCACTGTACAGGATTGTCCTGGCTAACGCGTAGGATCTTGTGCTAAAGGCCATCTCGATTAGACCCTCCATTTCCGTAATACCATATACAGATTTGTTCTGTCTACCGCCAGACAATTTCATTCAACTTAGAAATGCATGACGACGACTTGAAGGGGTTTACAGTTAAAGCATTTGATTCTCAATATATGTCGAAGAATATATATATATATATATATATATGTATATATATACATATATATATATATATATATATATATATATATATATATAAATATATATATATATATATATATATGTGTGTGTGTGTGTGTGTGTGTGTGTGTGTGTGTGTGTGTGTGTGTGTGTGTGTGTGTGTGTGTGTGTGTGTGTGTGTGTGTGTGTGTGTGTGTGTGTGTGTGTGTGTGTGTGTGTGTGTGTGTATGTGTATGTGTGTAACGGATACAGAAACAGCAAGTTAACTAATAAATGAACAAGGATTAGAAAATAAAGATAACCAAATAAACTGAGGACAAAATAAACCAATAGAATAAACGAATAATGAATATGTGAATAACCAAATGCATAGATATGTGTAAGGAAAGTAGTTACAAAGGGATGAAGAGACCAAGACCAATAGACTATCTGTATTGTCACGGTCTTTCAACAACGAGAGCGATTGAAATGAGGAGATTCAAAAGATTGGGTCAAGTTATTAAATGAAAGACGTTAATAGCTAAGACTAGACAACCCTGAAAATTCCACAATAGAGTAGAATGAGATTTGGGGAAGATAGATAAGTTTATGTGCAATGGAAACAAGGAAGAGGGTTACAAATACAGGTCAACCTTGCATGACTTCAAATAAAAGTCTACGGGGTGTAAGTGTGGAAAACAACTACATACATACATACATACATATACCAAAAATAAAAAGGCATAAAAACCCTCCCACCCATTCCATTTCCTATATATTCCACTCCCCTCCACCCTCCTCCCTCCCTCTTATCTTGGCACCTCCTGGATGACGGGTCATCCCTGCATCCTGTCCACTGCCCTGGGTCAGAAACAGTGTCGCAAGACACAGCACATCCACAGCAAGGCCGCTTCATAAATTCGGAAAACAACTAAACATTTGATAATTATGGGAAATTCCTATTACATGAATAAAATGATATGACTTTTTCATGGAAATTATCTATTATCCCTAAAATCGAATTAAAGACCTTAATCGAGGTGGTATCAATTGCCGGGGCTGTGTGTGCGTGTAAGGTGTCATTTCGTAAAGTTTGATGAGACCAGTTAAACGCTGATCTGAACTTTATTCCAAGATTTCTTACGTTTATTTATGTATCTTGTTATTTTGTTGTTGTTCTTTTTTACATCAATGTATTTGATTTAGTTAACAATATAGGAAGCTGAAATAACAATGAGACAACTTTGGACCCCAGCGATTGTGAAAGTCAGTTGGATTTCCTTACAATGTGTGTGTGATTTCTTTGTTTGTTTGTGCACGTGTGTGTGTGTGTGTGTGTGTGTGTGTGTGTGTGTGTGTGTGTGTGTGTGTGTGTGTGTGTGTGTGTGTGTGTGTGTGTGTGTGTGTGTGTGTGTGTGTGTGTGTGTGTGTGTGTGTGTGTGTGTGTGTTTGAAACGGGGGAAGATAATTAAATTCAAAATTTTCCCTAAGGACCCTCCTTCCACCGGAAGTGAGATCATATCGACTAGTCACATCTTATATAAGGACTTCACTTCACTTCACTTCACTTCACTTCACTTCACTTCACTTCACTTCACTTCACTTCACTTCACTTCACTTCACTTCACTTCACTCCACTTCACTTCACTTCACTTCACTTCACTTCACTTCACTTCACTTCACTTCACTTCACTTCACTTCACTTCATATAAGGTGCTTCAATAACCAGGGTGAGTGGACAGTATCTGTGACCACTGGAAACCCAGCCCAGGTCTGTGTGATAGCGGAACAAAATCGCCTGATGTATTTTAGTAAGCCACTGTGCGGCCTTTAACGACCCCTACAAAATGTTATTTACTTGATAGATACTGTTTAGGCTCACAGTTTTCAATTTAGGGTCCACGGGCCTCCAGAGGGGGCCACTGAGCTTAACAAGAAGGAGCCTGAGCCAAAAACTATCAAGAATTGGTGGATACCTAAGGATTACAAAGGCGGAGCATGCCGACAGGAGACCTTTTGGTCCATATCTAGGTCGGATGCGAAAAAAATCATAATAATAATAAAATAATAAATAAAAACTATAATAATGTAAATAACAAATAAAATACATAAATAAATGCATAGATATAGTTAAATAATAAACAAACAGGTAAATAGTAAATAATAATAAATTGACATATAACTAATAATAAATTAAAATCAGACAGACAAATGATAACAAAACAAATAATATTAAGTAAATTATAATCATTACAGCATGATGATCTTATTGTTTGGTAAAGTGAGAAGTCAGTGGATACGGTCTTAAACTCATGACCGGGGTTCGTACTTTCGTGTCCTGGGACCCACTGCGTTCTTGTCCCGACAATCCTAACCAAGTGGGGAGGCGACCCAATGTCGGACAAGAAAAAAGTGGTTTGCCGCAATTAACAGGGTTTATGCATTATCTGGGGTTTCTCACTTACCACAGCATGGAAGCCGGATGGTGAAGCAATATACATATATATATATATATATATATATATATATATATATATATATATATATATATATATATATATATATATATATATATAAGTCTGGGATATATGAGAAAACAGGCTGAGAACCCTTGACTTGAGCTAACACCAGCGGTTCTCTTGAAGTTTTCTCAGAATTCTCGGAAGACACTTGAGTGCACGCACTTATTAAAAATTACCTAAGAAGGAAAGTCTCTTGTTTATTTATATCAAGCTCGTAACTAAGAAAAATAACTTTTGATGCGAATGATATTCAGTGGCTGTAATAACATTGCGTATTTCTATTTGTTTTTAAGTCATATTTATGATATGAAAATTAAAGTCATATCATATTAAACATAATAACATTTATCACCAGAGGTACATAATGTAATGAAAATAATGCTGAATTTCATATTTCCATTTACTTTAAAGTAATATATGGTTACTGAACATTGGAAGTATATTATCTGAAAACTGTATTCTGCTGTTTTTATTGTGTATGGAATGAGCTCTGTTCTCATATAAATCAATATCTAATCATTTTATTCTGGTTAAAATTAAGTGATTTTAAGCCTTCATTCAGGCAAGAATAGGACCACCTTTTGAAGCTAAAATATTTATCATGACGAATCTATGGCTAAGGCGTTGGCCTAAACCTAAATTTTGCAAAAGGATTGATTTCACAACTACAGACTCTCCGAAAACTCACAAAACCTTTTTCCTGGCAGACGAAAACATCACTCCCTCCCTCTTCTCTCCACCAATCACAAGCTTCCTAATGACAACATAAGGCGGGGCTTATATATCAAAGTAACGGAAATGGGATGATGAAAGTGATAAGGAGTAAAGTTGGGGATACAGATGATAACGATGACAAGATTAATGGCAAACATGGCAATGGAAATGTCGACAATAACAAAACTAGAAATGAGTATGTGTTTTCGTCCTCTCTCACTAGGCATTTATGGTTAAATTTGAAAAAGAATCACACAATCATATGCCAACAAACATATGTGTAAAAAAGAAAATGGAAATGTACAAACAACAAAAATGTACACGTGTGTATAAATAAGAGAAAAAGTATACAAGCATATACAAGCAAGAAAGTGTACATGCATATACATTTATGAGAAAATTAAGCGTGCAGTGTAAATGTGTACATACAAGAGAAATGTACACATTACAGTACGAACAAGAGAAAATTAAATGTATATACACGTCCAAAGAAGAGAAAATAAAATGCACATTCACATACAAGCAAGAAAAAAATGAATTGTACATGTACAAAAAAGATGACAATAAATATATGTACGCATATAAAAAATTTACATGTATATACAAACAAAAAAAATACATTTACATACAGGTAAAAGCAAAATTAATCATATATACACGCAGACATAGAATAAACACAAATAAATGTACACTAACATACAAACTCAAATATACACACACACACGTATATATATACATATATATATATATATATATATATATATATATATATTATATATATATTTTTATATATTTGTATATATATAGATATATATATATATATATATACACATGTGGAACCACAATGAAAACTGATCAGGGAACTAAGGTTTGGATCAAAAGAACGCACACAGATTAATCCTGCCTCCAATCTCTCGTACAGAAAAATACACATGAAATTATACACAGAGAGGCAAATGTAGAAATAAACGGTGTGTATCCGCTTACTCACACACACACACACGCTCGCAATCAGTTACAAACAGAATATCAAATTTTCTTCCCTATCGCAGCCATGCACGCGCTCAGCCTTTGACATACTAGCACAAATAAAACAAGAATAACTGCATAAGTAACACACACACACACACACACACACACACACACACACACACACACACACACACACACACACACACACACACACACACACACACACACGTACACACACACACACACACACACACACACACACACACACACACACACACACACACACACACACACACACACACACACACACACACACACACACACACACACACACACACACACACACACACACACACACACACACACACACACACGTACACACACACACACACACGCACACACACACACACATACACACACACACACACACACACACACGCACACACACACACACACACACACACACACACACACACACACACACACACACACACACACACACACACACACACACACACACACACACACGCACATCCATATAAACAGACATATTTATTTACATATGATGCATATATTCATAACATACATATCTAACATATCTATCAAAACAAACTTTAACTACAATGAAAGAAATTGACAAAAAAATAAGAATAATGATAATATGGGGAAAGCCAATGATAACACTAACAAAGTAGACAATAAGATAAATAGATTAAACATTTATTACCAAAATGCAATGTCCCCTGCATACAAAACAGATGAAAAAGTATTAAAAATATAATACACAAGCCATGTAAACCCAGAAAACAAGAGGATAACGTAAATTTAATTGTTTATTACCGTAACCCCAGAACTTCGTCTCCTGTGATGAAAAATAATATGACTGCGAATAATATGGACAAATTAAAACAATTTTTTTTTGTGTATAAGTACTCATGTAATTTAAACAAACGGTGTCCTTTGCAACGAAGAATATATTGGTCACACAACGCAAACATTATCCCAAAGGCTGACTTTACACGTGTAAAACGGAGCTATTAAATCTCACATCACAAAAACACACAACAGCACCATAACATAGGACCAGCTGAACGAAAACTCAGTTGTAATCTCAAAGAAGAATGACAAAAGAAAATGAAATGTTTGGAGGCAGTTTTGATAAGAAATCATATACCGAATATTAAGATCTATGTGCAGACATTTCGAACTTTTCGTCATGGCTTTTTAATGTGTACATGGACGTGGTGGTGTGGGAAGTAAACGCAAAGGTAAAGCGGAGATTGTTGAAATAAAATGGAGAATAGGGTGAGGTGAGCCAGTTGTTGTTTTCTGACGACACTGTGCCTGTGGCAGGGTCAGAGGAGGGGTTAAGGGAGTCAGTGACGGAGTTTGGAAAGGTATCCGATAGGAGAAAGTTGAAGGTGAATGTTAGTAAAAGCAAGGTGATGAGATATACAAGGGTAGAGGATGGCAGTGAGTTGAAAGTCTAAAAGGAAGAGGCTGGAGGAAGTGGATCGCTTTAGACATGTGGGGTCGCATGTGGTAGGAAAGGGAGGAATAGAGGTGGAGGTAAATTGTAGATTGAGGAAATTAAGTAAATACCTTGGGGGATTAAAAAGTGTTATGAGAAATAGACAACTAGGAATGGATCCAAAAAGAAGATTGTACGAAAGGGTGATTGTGCCGACGGTATTGTACGGGGCAGAGACTTGGAATTTAAGAGAAGCAGATAGGAAAAGTTTAATGTGTTTGAGATGAAATGTCTGAGAAGTATGATAGGGGTTACTAGGTTGGATAGAGTGGAAAAACGAAGAGGTGAGGAGGAGAGTGAGACTGGAAAAGGATGACAGAAAAGGTTGATGAAATATTATTGGGATGGTTTGGACACATGGAAAGAATGAGTGATGAAAGATTAGTAAAAGAGATGTTAAAGACAGAGGTGGAGGAAGTGAAAAGGAGGGGGTGACCGAAGATGAGGTGGATGGATGGGATGAAGGAGGCTATGAGCAATAGGGGAATGTCTGTTGAGCAAGAAAGGGAGAAGGCAGGAGATAGGGATGAATGGAAATTCACTGTGTATGGATGATACTGCTATGCAAGGAAGGGAGGGATGGGGGATGGGAGGATAGGGGGTGCTTATGTGTGAATGGTATTTTGACGCAGCCCGAAGGGATTTCTCTCTATCTTCTCTTTTTCTGCATGAGGGGACGGAGAGAGAGAGGGGGGGGGGAGGCTCGCCGATTAAGTGAAGCGGCCTTGCTTTCATCCTCCGAGGAATGAGATATTCTTCAGCTGAGGAATAAGCTCGTTCAACAATAGCCAGAACATATAAGGCAGAAACTGAGATCTCCTTTGCGGCGGTAGGCTCAACTCCATGTCTTTATCAAAAACAAAATATCTCAAACACTTCACCGTTTTGAAGGTGGGTAACCCTTCTTCACTTTACTAGCCCTTTTATGAATATTATATTACCTCACCATTCTTGCCATCCACTCCTCAGCGCCTTCAGTCGTGGGGCCTCATGAATGCTCTCCTAAGTCGTTAGTCTGCGTACAGCTCTGTGACGTCCACATGATCCAGCTTATACTCTACTACAGCCAGAGCTTCCTTTGCAATGTCTTTCATTCCTTGTTGAGGTCTCTTCCCAGCTTAAGTCTAGTTTTAGTATTCAAGGGTATTCTCTATAATTTCTACGACTGTATATTACATAGAGAATGTAAAGCATACACCAGGGGGTTTCATTTCGTCTGATTGATAATGGGGCTTGATATAAATCGTCAGGATTTTAAAGAGCAATGATGATTTTTTTTTATTAAAATAGAATGTTCGATGAATATTTATCAGAAAAAAAGAGTAGTGGCTAGCTGCCAATATAGAAAACTAATTTAGAAGTATCTAGAATCAATCTCACCAATCACGTATGTGGCTGAGCTCAGCGCATTTCAAAATCTTAATATCTAATTGGATAAACCTGTAACCTACACACACACACACACACACACACACACACACACACACACACACACACACATATATATATATATATATATATATATATATATATATATATGTATACATATATATATATATATATATATATATATATATATTCTTTACCTTTATCTGACTTATATGCCTGTTTCAGTGTTTGTTTACATATTTATTATTATTTTTCTATGTACCACATCATTATGGACTGAAAGGTCTCATATCTGTATACATCGCCATTGTAACTCTTTGTGACTCGTTGTAAGCCGCTAATAAAAGAACTCATGTAACTCTTGGGCACCGAAAAGAGGAGCGGCCGAAGATGAAAGACTTGTGAGGCAACGGAGAAGAAAGTGGAACCAAACAAAAGAGAAGTGATGGTAGGTGAAAGAAGAAGGAAAACGAGAAGAAGACAGAAGATGCGAAAGATAGGGCCGGCCACGAATGAAGGGGAATAATGGAGAATGCATGAATAATAAAGAGTAGAGGGCAAGAAGTTACTGGAGCATAGCTCGGAGAGCTCGAGAGGAGAATGAAAAAGAAAAGAGAGAAAAAAGAAAAGAAAAGAACTTATTATATGAAATATTACCGTTATTCAAGCTTTTGAGTGCAGTGACCATCTTATATTCTAACGCCGAATGGTTTCATTTAGGTGAGGGAAAGAACACGCACACGCATATACGCACACAGACACACACACACACACACACACACACACACACACACACACACACACACACACACACACACACACACACACACACACACACATACACACACACACATACGCACACACACACATACGCACACACACACATACGCACACACACACACACACACACACACACACACACACACACACACACACACACACACACACACACACACACACACACACACACACACAAAAGCACATACAGGAGACATACACACACGCACACACACACACACACACACACACACATATATATATATATACATACATATATATACATATACATACATATATATATACATATATATATATATACATATACATACATATATACATACATATACATACATACATACATATACCAAGGCTTTTTCCCCCTTCCAAGGGAGGTAGCCACAAAAGGAAAGGCATAAAAACACTCCCACCCATTTCATCCCTAAATACACTCCACACCCCTCCCACCCTTCCTCTCATCTGAGCACCTCCTGGATGACGGGTCATCCCTGAACCCTGCCCACCGCCCTGGGTCAGAAGCAGTGTCGCAAGACACAGTACATCCACAGCAAGGCCGCTTCATTTAATCGGCGACCCCCCCTCTCCGTCCCCCTTTGCATATAAGGAGAGGACGGGGAGAAATCCCTTCGGGCTGCGTCAAAATTTACTCACACATACTACCCCACCCCCCACCCCCCTGCCTATTCCTCCTCATGTCGTCACAACATCATCCATACACAACCATTCTCCACTCACCTCTGTCTTCCGTCCTCTCCCTTCCTTCCTCAACAGACATTCCCCTCTTCCCCAAAGCCCCCTTCACCCCATCCATCCACCTCATCCTAGGACGTCCCCTCATGTTCACTCCCTCCACATCTGCCTTCCATACCTCTTTTACTAGTCTTTCTTCACTCATTCTTTCCATGTGTCCAAACCATCCTAATACTCTTTCATCAACCCCTCTCTCCCAAATCCTTTTTCACCCCTGTTCTCCTCCTCACCTCCTCATTTCTCACTCTATCTAGCCTAGTAACCCCCACCATACTTCTCAGACACCTCATCTCAAACACATTCAAACTCCTTCTCTCTTCTTCTCTTATGTTCCACGTTTCTGCCCCATACAGTGCTGTTGGCACAATCACTCCTTCATACAGTCTCCTCTTCGCATCCATTCCCAAATGTCTATTTCTCATTACACTCTTTAAACCACCAAGGCATTTACTCGCTTCTCTCAATCTACATTCTACCTCCACCTTCACTCCACCTTTTCCTGCTACACTTGCACCCAAGTATCTAAAACTATCCACTTCCTCCAGTCGCTCTCCCTTAATGTTCACTTCCAGTCTACTGCCACTTTCACCCCTTGTACATCTCATCACCTTACTTTTACCCACATTTATCTTTAGCTTTCTTCTATCACATACTCTCCCAAACTCTGCCACCAGCTTCCTCAATCCCTCCTCTGACCCTGCCACAAGCGCAGTGTCGTCCGCAAACAACAGCTGGCTCACCTCCCACTTTTCTCCATTTTCTTTAACCATCTCCAATCCCTGACTCACTACCCTAGCATTCACCTCTCGCACCACCCCATCCATGTATAAGTTGAACAGCCAGGGCGACATAACGCATCCTTGACGAAGTCCCACCTTTACTTCAAACCACTCACTCTCTCCATTTCCAATCCTAACACATGCTCTACTACTCACATAAAAACTCTTGACAGCTCCCAAAAGCTTTCCTCCTATCCCATAAATCTGCATAACCTCCCACAGTGCCTTTCTGTCTACCCTATCATAAGCCTTTTCCAGATCCATAAAAGCCCAAAAAATATCCTTCCCCTTTCCTATAGCTTTCTCACATATCTGTCTTACCACAAAAATCTGATCTACACAACCTCTACCCGTCCTAAATCCACACTGTTCCTCACCAATTACTCCTTCTGTTCCTCTCCTAATCCTCTCAATTAAGATTCTCCCATAAGCCTTCCCTACTACACTCAACAGGCTAATCCCTCTGAAATTACTACATTCACACTTGTCCCCTTTTCCCTTGTAAAGAGGAACTATACAGGCACTACTCCAGTCCTCCGGTACTTTACCCTCTCTCCAGCAAACATTAAATAATCTCACCAACCAGTCCACCATCACTGAACCTCCCTTTTTCAGACATTCTGCATGACATCCATCCAGACCAGGTGCCTTACCTGCTTTCATCATCTTTACAACTGCCTTCACCTCATCCTTCCTTATTTCTCCTCCGTTCTCCTCACTCATCACTCTCATTTTCTTCGTATTTCCCACTGCAGCTATCTTTCCTTCCCTATCCTCCTTCACATTTAGCAACTCCCTAAAATATTCTGCCCATCTTCCCCTCACTGCCATCTCTTCCATTATCAACTCTCCATCTGTACCTTTTACCTTTTCTTCCCTACTTGATTCGCCTCCTCTTCCTCTCTTAATTTCTTTCCAAAACATCTTTTTAATACTTTCAAAATTTTCTGTCATACTCCTATACATATATATATACATATACAAATTGTGTATTCTATTACCAGATGATATTACTCCCCTGAAGGGAAAGTTTCATTCCATAGAAGGTCAGAGCAGAGTCCTCCCCATGATTCATCCCTTACTTGGAAACAAAATTGCTTTGTGATAACCATAACAAGAAAAAATATGAGCGTATCACAGCCAGAAGAGGGTAATCAGGAGACACAAGTAAGAGGGAGAGGATGCAGAAAGGAAACGGAAGATGAAAGGTTTGGCGATGAAAGGAAGCGAAGGACGAGGGAGAGGGTCATGCTGATAGTGAGACAAGGGAGAGGAAAGGGGCAATGAGAGAGAGAAAGAGAAAGAAAGAGAGAGAGAGAGAGAGAGAGAGAGAGAGAGAGAGAGAGAGAGAGAGAGAGAGAGAGAGAGAGAGAGAGAGAGATATGGGGGGACAGAGAGAGAGGAAGAGAGAGAGAGGAAGAGAGAGAAAGTAAGAGAGAGAGAAAGTAAGAGAGAGAGGGAGAGAGAGAGAGAGGGAGGGAGAGAGAGAGAGAGAGAGAGAGAGAGAGAGAGAGAGAGAGAGAGAGAGAGAGAGAGAGAGAGAGAGAGAGAGAGAGAGAGAGAGAGAGAGAGAGAGAGAGAGAGAGAGAGAGAGAGAGAGAGAGAGAGAGAGAGAGAGAGAGAGAGAGAGAGAGAGAGAGAAAGGGAGAGAGAGAGAGAGGGATAGAGAGAGAGAGAGAGAGATGAAAGAGAGAGAGAGAGAGAGAGAGAGAGAGAGAGAGAGAGAGAAGGCGGGGTTACTGCCATAGGAGGGTGAATGGAAGAAAGAGAAACAGAGAGAGAGAGAGAGGAGGTGGGGTTACTACCACGGGAGGGTGAATGGAAGAAAGAGAAAAAAGAGAGAGAAAATAGTGCTAGAGAGGTTGGTCGCAATAGTAACATAGAGACAAGTGGATGAGAAGAGGTTTGCTAGAGTGTTTGAGGCATCCTGTGAGAGGCGAGTGAAAGAAAGCTTCTGGATTCTTCTATTTCGTCGCTGGTAACCAACTTTCTTAGGCATAAGAACATAAGAATATAAGAATGAAGGAGACTGCAAGAGACCATAAGGCCTACACTAGGCAGCTCCGTATCCATCACCACCTTTCTTCCCCATCCATAAAGTTGTCTAATCGTTTTTTAAAACAACTGATAGTTTCAGCGCTTATTACATGGTTACTAAGTTTATTCCATTCGTTAGGGACATAATTACCCCATATGGGATGGAGAGAGAGAGAGAGAGAGAGAGAGAGAGAGAGAGAGGTG
Source organism: Oratosquilla oratoria (assembly GCF_046742065.1). Classification (NCBI taxonomy): domain Eukaryota; kingdom Metazoa; phylum Arthropoda; class Malacostraca; order Stomatopoda; family Squillidae; genus Oratosquilla; species Oratosquilla oratoria. The sequence goes on from NC_134792.1 coordinate 23,224,088, forward strand.
TTAGTACAGTGATTTTAGAAAGGTAACTGATATAAACGTTATTCAGGAGAAACTATAAAGTATAAAAAAATAAATTAAAATAACAATCTAATCTGGAGCATTTGCATCGGGACACCGGAAAGGCGTTACTTGCGAAGACGTATTTCGTCTTTGCACTTACTAAGTCTCATGATGGTTGTATAACTTACTTACAATGTACAATACATCGGCACTCCATACAGTATTGATACAAATAATGATCATATCGACTGAGGCTCTCTATACGCTAGGAGTAGTTGATTGATGTCTTGAGTGTCATGGAGAAGTAGAAGCTACTATTCACAAAGTAAGAAAACTTAGCATTACAAGGACATACGTATGCGCGCGCGCACATACACACACACGCGCGCACACACACACACACACACACACACACACACACACACACACACACACACACACACACACACACACACACACACACACACACACACACACACACACACACACACAAACCAAGATTATCTTCATGCAGCCCCTCTATGGACCACTAGGTCTCCTGTTAAATTTCCTTTCTACATTCCAAAGTAGGCACTGGCGCCTAACACCCCCGCGAGAGAGTGATGAGAAAAATAAGTGGCAAGACCTCACAGCAGTCGTCCACATGGTCGGCGTTGACATCCAAGAAGCCGCTCGAGGATAGATCCCCCCTCCTCTCTCTCTCTCTCTCTCTCTCTCTCTCTCTCTCTCTCTCTCTCTCTCTCTCTCTCTCTCTCTCTCTCTCTCTCTCTCTCTCTCTCTCTCTTCTTCTTCTTCTTCTTCTTCTTCTTCTTCTTCTTCTTCTTCTTCTTCTTCTTCTTCTTCTTCTTCTTCTTCTTCTTCTTCTTCTTCTTCTTCTTCTTCTTCTTCTTCTTCTTCTTCTTCTTCCTCTTCTTCTTCTTCTTCTTCTTCTTCTTCTTCTTCTTCTTCTTCCTCTTCTTCTTCTTCTTCTTCTTCTTCTTCTTCTTCTTCGTCTTTTCTTCTTCTTCTCCTTTTTTTTCTTACTTCATCTTCTTCTTCCTTTTATCTTTTCTTCTTCTTCTTCTTCTTTTTTCCCTACGGAAACGCCCACACAGATTTTTTGTCTACCCACACCATAGAAAACGGACTGCGAATATTCAACAACATCTAATAAACATGAACAATTTAAATTGTTTGGACAGAGGGGTGAATTGCAAACCTTTTTCTCTACCTTGCTGTGTTAGCAAAAAGATAGATATGTATTAACAAGAACCATCTAAATTTTCTTTTTATCTTGACAAATTCGTGCAGCGGCATTTGAGGATACCCTGTATAATAAATGGGTAGTGGGAGCACTCAAGTTTGCAATTCGTCAACAAAATATTCCGAAACATTTACTCAAATTCTCTTCCAAAGGTGCCTTGAAGGAGGTTCATTTTCAAACTCTATTTTCTTTAACCCCTTTAAAGGTATTCACCATTTATATAAGCCAGGAGGCACAACTGATATCAGAAGCTATGTAAACAATAACATCGCGACACCTGTATAGGACGAAGACTTAAATCCGAAGAAAAAGAAAGAAAAACAGAATTGAATCCCTTTCGCACCCGACCGGGACCCGAACCATTTCCTCTGACGTTAGTCAGGAAAGGATTTATCATGTGTGTCAACGTATTGCATGGGTCAAATGAGATAATTTTTTCATTTTTTATTTGATATACTATTCATCGTGTAACCCTTATCTTTATAGAATTGTATAGTTTTTCTATGTTTTATTTGATATGCCATTCATCGTGTAACCCTTATCTTTATGAAATTGTCTGGTTCTTTTTCGTAATAAAGACTACACAATAGGCTTTGTCACTAGCTTGAAGAAATTCTTAATAAAAAATTTCACAGACAATATATTGTAATAAATCAAAATGCCAAACTATACAAACAGGAAGTTTTTTTTAATTCTTAATAAGGTCGAATATAGAAAAATGAAAAAGTAAAGAAATGAACAAACGTAAACAGGCAAACAAGCAAAGAGAGAAGGTAATCAACAACAGACATCACAGAATTGTCTATGTATTTGTCCACTTTATTCTGTCTTCAAAGTGCACCTCATTCTGTTGCCTCTGCTGGTAAGTTTCTTTTATTTACTGTTGTCCTTTGATTATTCCACCGTATATTTCCCTCGTATGAAGTATATATATATTATATGTATGTGTATATATATATATTATATATATATGTGTGTGTTTATTGATTTATTTGTTTGATTATTAATTAATTTATCTATTCTTTTACTTATTTATCTATTTATTCATTCATTTCTTTATTTGGGTATTTATATATTTACTTGATTAGTTATTCTTCACTTGGATATTTCCTCTGAGAATCCTTGAGAAGAAAGCTCATATATTAGGTTTTCTCTACAAATTATCTTCCTTTAGATATACAAATAAATATGAAGTATTCTGAAAAACACGAATATTACGCAGTCAGTATCATGAAAAACTTCATTGGCATCCTCAGAGAGTAAGTGAGTATTCTTTTGTAATTGGAGAGCAGTCACTTTTAAATTCTTCTATCCCTCCATTTTTTTGCCCTCTTCTTTTCAAGCTCTATGACTCTATCTCTTTGGTGCTATATTTGCTATATTGTACTCGTACTGAAGGCTAGAGGCGTCGTTTACTACCGAGGAAATACCAATCGTTCTCATTATTTTTATTCTCTTTATTTTGCTATTGTTCCACTCTCGGCAATTCTTTTACTTCACCACCCAATTCTTTTATTTCCCTGTCCCCTTCTGGTTGATTTCTTATTTTCTTTCTGAGTATTCTCTTCCAGTCTAAATATCAATCCATCTAGTTACTTTCCTTACCTTTACGAGATGTCTATATACTTGCTTACCTACCTTTTTAATTTCTACCTACCTACCTACTATGTTTACAGAATATATTTCTCACTTAATGAAAACACAAGATAAAACATATCTTATTTTGTATAAAAAGTTACTCTATCAAGATTATGAGAGATCATTCAAGGAAACGGTAAAGACTTTTTTATTTATTTTTCTAAAACAAAAAAGGTAAGAAAATTTTTAGGAAACCCTAAACACTGCTAAACATGAAGATCAAATAATCCCTTTAAACCAGTGACACGCTTTACATATTTTTCTGACTAACGCATACACTATATATATGTATGTATGTACACATAAGCACACACAAACACACACACACACACACACTTACAAACACACACACACACACACACACACACACACACACACACACACACACACACACACACACACACACACACACACACACACACACACACACACACACACACACACACACACACACACACATTGTTGTACTACACACCTATTACTTAGCCTGCTGTTTTTTTCTTGTTTTTTGAATGCTTGTAACAAATTTTTTTCAGTCATAGTTTTATATTGTTATAATCTTGTAGGATGTATATTTTCAGCAGAGATGCTGCTATACCCAATAAACCGTTGATTATTACTATTATCATTATCATCATCATTATTATCACACACACACACACACACACACACACACACACACACACACACACACACACACACACACACACACACACACACACACAAACACAAACACACACACACACACACACACACACACACACACACACACACACACACACACACACACACACACACACACACACACACACACTTACACACACACGCATATATATATATATAATATATATATGTATATATATATATATGTATATGTATATATATATATACATGTATATATATATGTATGTATATATATACATATATATATATATATATGTATATTTATGTATATATATATAAATGTATATATATGTATATATATACATATGAAGTATTATGCATTTGTTCGTCTATTGACTTAGTGAAGGGATGCCGAGGATATTGATAAAATAGAATGACGGCAGCCAAAATAAAAAGATAAATACTACTTTGTGTTGATTGGATCACTCCTTTTCACTCTCTAGGATTTTTGAAGTGAATAAAGTAGTCAGCAGGAGAGACACTAAAAGGGAAAGTGCCACACGATATGGAAGGGATTAAGAATATGAAAGTGGACGAGGAGGAACGAGGAAAGTCGACAGGAATAGTCACGTCGACGACGAAGTCATTTTCCTTTCGTTTGAATCGTGTTGCTGAGGCGCGTTGGTATCGTATTCATGGTCTTCGTTGGAATTACTTATCTTTATAATCAAAACATGTAGGGCAAGGGATTCTTATATTCAACAAATATTTTCCTTGTTTCCATTTATTTATCATTTTATTCATTCGTATGTTTATATAGTAATTCACTCGTATTTATTCATTTATGTGTTTAATCATCTATTTGTTTATTTATTTTAATGTATATATTGATCTATTTTCTAGTTACCAAATAGCTAATTGTAGCTTGATCACTTATGAATTTATTTATTTATTTATATATTTGTTTATTTATCTATTATTTACTTGTTTATCTATTTACTTAATTATTTATCTATTTATTCATTTATTTGATTTATTTTATTGTTTATTTTCGGATTTATTTCCTTATATATTCATGTTCTATTTATCTATAGATTTCTATTTTCTATTTGCTTGTTGATTTATCTATCCATTCATCTATTTGTATCTAGAAATTGACTAATCACTTCTTCCAAGTGACAGCCTCAAGATTGGTAGTAATACCTATGACCCATTAAGTGACAGAGATTGTGTTGACCAGGATGAATACGATAAAGTATGCCACAGTGCCAAAAGTGTTGGATTTCCTTCCCATGTTATAAGTCGACTTCTCCAACCTTAATGTCTTTCTTTCCCAAAGTAATTTTTCCTCCAGAGCTCAATCCTTTCTTTACTTTGGGGAATTTTAGTCGTCTTGTTTCTGTTGCCTCTTAAGAAAGTCGCTTATTTTCTGCACATTAAGGATTCTGTCGATGTTTAACGGTTTACAAACTTTGTATTAGAGGCGTTACGATGACGAAATGGTTACTCATTTGATGAAGATCCGATTTTCTTTTTCTTTATTTTTTGTTTTCTCTTCATCGACTTTCTTAAAACTCCTCTTTTCTTTCGCCACGAAATATTGCTTATCTTAAGTATATTCTGATAAAAGGTGTTTCTTCAGTGAAAGACAATGACGTGTTGACATCCAGAATGAAACAATAATTCAAAATGCAATGAAAGAATTAAACAGACTGTTTGTCACAAAATATTTCAGTGAGTTCTCTGTGCTGAATTACAAGATATATCACACAAACTGAATACATGGCTTGTAAATAAATGGTTTATGTTAATCGTTCAAACTATGGTTAAGGTGTAAATCTAGCTAAGTTTAAGTGACATGAACGGAAAAGACTTACCTTATCCAAATCCTTAAGCCTGGAGTTAAACAATAATTATATACTTTGTATATTGGCCGACATGTCCTGATACACAGTTGCTTTTCTTTGATTTTACGGATGAAAGTTTTCATTCCCTATGTGTGTGTTTGCGTGTGTGTGTGTGTGTGTGTGTGTGTGTGTGTGTGTGTGTGTGTGTGTGTGTGTGTGTGTGTGTGTGTGTGTGTGTGTGTGTGTGTGTGTGTATTCACCTTGGTCTTTGGATCACGTGTTGGACTCGTGATCGACAGCTATTTCCCTCCCGGAAGAGAGCTCAGAGCTCGTATGACCGATCTATGGGTAATGGTATGACCTTACACACACACACACACACACACACACACCCAACTCCCCGCCCACGAGAGTCAGAGTAACGACCCGAAGCGCAGCGATACCGAAATAATTTCGGCCCTGGGCAGGATTCGAGCCAGGTACTGCGAGCATCTCCGAGCACCTCCGTGCTGGCAGTCCAGCGCTCTATCAACCGCGCCACCGAGTCGTGTGTGTGTGTGTGTGTGTGTGTGTGTGTGTGTGTGTGTGTGTGTGTGTGTGTGTGTGTGTGTGTGTGTGTGTGTGTGTGTGTGTGTGTGTGTGTGTGTGTGTGTGTGTGTGTGTGTGTGTGTGTGTGTGTGTGTGTGTGTGTGTGTTTTACCATATAGCCTACTGTTGAAATGAAGGCATAACAAGCCGAGAATTAAAGTTAGCATTCAATAAAACATAAATTTGTTCAATATACAGAATAACCATGGAAGGTCCTTAGTTTCGTCTCTAACATTATAATTTCTAAAATCAATCGTTTCCATTTATTTTATGAAAGACACTTCAATTAGTCTTAAATTATATACTTTTTTATAACCTATTGTATGTTATCTGTTTTTTTTTTATACAACATCGTTTCATTCAGCTTCTTGAGTAAAATATAGAACAGAGATATGAAAACACATCCTGATCTTTTTCTGTTATTCTGAAGATTATAAGAATGATAAGGAACTCATAATTCGGTGGAAACTTGTTCGTATTCCTGATGTTGTATTAATAAAAACAGACTTTTGAGGTATTGAAAAAATAAATAAAATTAAATCTGCCTGCACTGGATGAAATCCAACATTATTTTTCCTCTGTTTTATGGCTTCGTTCTTTCATATATTTTCGTTCATTTTGGAAGAAATTATATTACTTTCGCGTTACAATATTCGAGTTTTTGAGAATACTTCCTATCTATTTATCTATTTAAAGAAAGATAATTTGCGGAGGAAACCTAATATATGAACTTTTTTCTCAAGGATTCTCAGAGGAAATGTCCAAGTGAAGAATAAGTAATCAGGTAAATATATAAATACTCAAATAAAGAAATGGATAGATGAATACATAAATAAGTAAATGAATCAATAAATTAATTAATTATTTAACAAATAAATAAATAAATAAACAGATATATATTATATTATATATATATATATATATATATATATATATATATATATATATATATATATATATATATATATATATATATGCTAATAAGAACACGGGTGCGTGTGTTCACTTATGCAAAGTAGACCACTTGGAAAAAGAAACTAACGAAGCAGAGCGCTTTCGTATATTACATCTTCAGTGCAACAAGTACATAGTGATAGGAATACATAGACATTATATACATGATACAAAGGAACCAGGACAGTTTTGAATAAGCATACCGACCAATTACCCCCTAGAGAGCGGAAGGTCATTGTCAATTATCTTACGATGGTCGGGCGACATTAGGTCACATTCGCCAAGGAGAGCGGAAGGTCATTGTCAATTATCTTACGATGGTCGACATCAGGTCACAGTCGCCAAAGAGAGCGGAAGGTCATTGTCAATTATCTTACGATGGTCGGGCGACATCAGGTCACATTCGCCAAGGGTCACTGTTTCTACTACTTATATAGGGCGACATTAAGTCAATTTGTTGGATTACATTTTACATGATATTATCTTACTAATTTCTTGACAAATGAAATTATCAAGTTTGTACAAGCCTTTATGTAGGTTGGTATTTTGATTACTAGTGGTATGAATCAAACTGCACTCTATTAAATTTCTTGCTATTATGTTGTTGGTATAATAGATTGCCTGGGCATTACCCCAATCAACTGGATGATTATTTAATTCAATATGCTTGAATATACCACTAGAATGATTGCCATCCCTGACATTTTTCTTATGTTGTTCAATTCTAATGTTTAAGGGTTTGGCAGTTTGACCTATGTAAAATTGATTACACATTTTGCAAGGAATTTTATAAATGCATCCTTTTTTGATTTCAATACTATTGTTGATAAGTTTATGTTTTACTGTACTATCATGTTTAAAAAAACTACCTTTACGTTAAATCTTTTTAATAATTCTGTGATACTTAACAAATTTTCTTGAAATGGTAAAATTAAAACATTGTGATAATTGAAAGGTGATTTAGGCTGAGGAGTTAAAAATGATTTCCTTGCAAAATTGTAAGCAATATCAAGGAATTGCTTAGGGTATTTTAATTCTAGCCCAATGTTAAAAACATTTCTGATTTCTTCATCAATAAATTCAGGACTACAAATACGAAAAGCTCTTAAATACATTGAGGCAAATACTGTACGTTTAATATTATTTGGATGAGAAGAAGAATAATGAATATATGAACTTACATTGGTTGGTTTACGATATACTTTATCGTAAACCAACCAATGTAAGTTCATATATTCATTATTCTTCTTCTCATCCAAATAATATTAAACGTACAGTATTTGCCTCAATGTATTTAAGAGCTTTTCGTATTTGTAGTCCTGAATTTATTGATGAAGAAATCAGAAATGTTTTTAACATTGGGCTAGAATTAAAATACCCTAAGCAATTCCTTGATATTGCTTACAATTTTGCAAGGAAATCATTTTTAACTCCTCAGCCTAAATCACCTTTCAATTATCACAATGTTTTAATTTTACCATTTCAAGAAAATTTGTTAAGTATCACAGAATTATTAAAAAGATTTAACGTAAAGGTAGTTTTTTTAAACATGATAGTACAGTAAAACATAAACTTATCAACAATAGTATTGAAATCAAAAAAGGATGCATTTATAAAATTCCTTGCAAAATGTGTAATCAATTTTACATAGGTCAAACTGCCAAACCCTTAAACATTAGAATTGAACAACATAAGAAAAATGTCAGGGATGGCAATCATTCTAGTGGTATATTCAAGCATATTGAATTAAATAATCATCCAGTTGATTGGGGTAATGCCCAGGCAATCTATTATACCAACAACATAATAGCAAGAAATTTAATAGAGTGCAGTTTGATTCATACCACTAGTAATCAAAATACCAACCCACATAAAGGCTTGTACAAACTTGATAATTTCATTTGTCAAGAAATTAGTAAGATAATATCATGTAAAATGTAATCCAACAAATTGACTTAATGTCGCCCTATATAAGTAGTAGAAACAGTGACCCTTGGCGAATGTGACCTGATGTCGCCCGACCATCGTAAGATAATTGACAATGACCTTCCGCTCTCTTTGGCGACTGTGACCTGATGTCGACCATCGTAAGATAATTGACAATGACCTTCCGCTCTCCTTGGCGAATGTGACCTAATGTCGCCCGACCATCGTAAGATAATTGACAATGACCTTCCGCTCTCTAGGGGGCAATCTATTATACCAACAACATAATAGCAAGAAATTTAATAGAGTGCAGTTTGATTCATACCACTAGTAATCAAAATACCAACCTACATAAAGGCTTGTACAAACTTGATAATTTCATTTGTCAAGAAATTAGTAAGATAATATCATGTAAAATGTAATCCAACAAATTGACTTAATGTCGCCCTATATAAGTAGTAGAAACAGTGACCCTTGGCGAATGTGACCTGATGTCGCCCGACCATCGTAAGATAATTGACAATGACCTTCCGCTCTCTTTGGCGACTGTGACCTGATGTCGACCATCGTAAGATAATTGACAATGACCTTCCGCTCTCCTTGGCGAATGTGACCTAATGTCGCCCGACCATCGTAAGATAATTGACAATGACCTTCCGCTCTCTAGGGGGTAATTGGTCGGTATGCTTATTCAAAACTGTCCTGGTTCCTTTGTATCATGTATATAATGTCTATGTATTCCTATCACTATGTACTTGTTGCACTGAAGATGTAATATACGAAAGCGCTCTGCTTCGTTAGTTTCTTTTTCCAAGTGGTCTACTTTGCATATATATATATATATATATATATATATATATACATATATATATATACATATATATATATATATATATTTATATATACATATATATATATATATTGATAAGTATTTTAGACGAATTATTTGGATGATGGAGAACATAAACATAGGGGAGGGCTCGGAACCCTAAACACTCTAACGTTTCGTTCGCGTAGAACTTCTTCTGAAGAAGTTCTACGCGAACGAAACGTTAGAGTGTTTAGGGTTCCGAGCCTTCCCCTGTGTTTATGTTCTCCATCATCCAAATAATATATATATATATATATATATATATATATATATATACATATACATATATATATATATACATACACACACACACACACACACACACACACACACACATATATATATATATATATATATATATATATATATATATATATATATATATATATATACATGCATAAACAGTAAATTATAATTTAATAAACAAATAAACAATAAACAGGTAGATAAATGGATTAATTTGATTTCACTTGCATATCCGGAGTGTCCGAGAACAAGAATTTAACTGAAACCATTAGAAACTGAGTATCAGTTCTCTAACCACTCGATCATTTTTTTTTTTTTTTTATGTATTAGGAAGGTATAATGTAGTAGCACATTTGTAAAATGAGACTTATTGACCATTGTCGGAGAATGAGATAAATGCTGAAGAGGACCAAAGATAGTGGTCGAAATATACAGATTTTCTGTCCATCTTATCTCATTCTCCGAAAGTGGGTTAATAAGTCTCATTTATGTATGTTATACCACCCTGTTCATCGAAAGCAGGGAAGAAAACGAAATACTTGGACACACGAATCAGATACAAATTATATCAACTTAGTTGTTTTTGTGGATAGGAGGTAAAGGGAACACGGGCTGAGGGAAATACTTTTATTCCTGACTAGTTTCGCCTGAGTGGCTTCTTCAGCCCGTGTTCCCTTTACCTCCTATCCACATTCGTCACAATGTATACACATTAGTTGTTTTTATTAAGAAGTTTACAGCATATGTCAGCTATATTAAAAAGCTATAATTGTATGATTAGTCCATTCCATAACAAAGGGACTACACAGTTCCTAAAGAACGGATAAACATAAAAGTAAACGAAAAATAAAAAACATAAGATACACATAACTGCGAGAAAGCATATAAACAAGAGTTACTAAATCCGAAATTACGCAAATATCAGATACAATACGGTTTTTATTTCCATATGTACACATGTAATTGTATCATAACTAATCCAAACAAACGCTGACTGTTATGTACACAAATGCATACACCTGCACATTTACTGTAAAATACGGTGATTTTGAACGAACATTCGCTGCTACTTTCTGCTTGATGGGACACATAAATACTAATGCAAGTTTAACATAAGTTTCAATATGTTCTGTATATCATTGGTTAATATCAAATTCATTGAGAGGATGGTTTAAACACAACTACCTTAAAGAAGTTAACTTAAGCTGCAGTTCTAGTTTAACTAGAAAAAATCTCACTGGTACTTTATCCATCAAACAGATACACACACACACACACACACACACACACACACACACACACACACACACACACACACACACACACACACACACACACACACACACACACATACACACACACACACACACACACACACACACACACACACACACACACACACACACACACACACACACACACACACACACACACACACACACCAACTCTTGTGGGCAGGGGTTTGAGTGTATGTGTGTGCGTATAAGGTCACAACATTATCCACAGATCGGTCATATATGAGCTCTGGCCTCTCTTCTAGAATTGTTGTAGCTGTCGATCACTATTCCAGCAAGTGATTGAAGACCATGGACAATCACACACACACACACACACACACACACACACACACACACACACACACACACACACACACACACACACACACACACACACACAAACACACGAAAACACAACACACACACACACACACACACACACACACACACACACACACACACACACACACACACACACACACACACACACACACACACACCCACACACACACACAAACACACAAACTCGAGCATGCCCATATTTTTGTCAGTAAAGAAATCTGTCAATAGAACCATACTTATTTGTTTATCTTAAAGAATCTACAAACATTTGTGTGTGTATACACAAGATCTGTGTTTGTATACTAAACCCTTCAACACAACATCATCATAGGTATTCTAGTTTTGAGAGGGTTGACAAGTAGTATAGAAAAGTAAATAAAACTGCTCTTAATTCTACCCACTATTTGGTTATCTAACGAAAGAGAAAAATGATCTATTCAATTTTGTTTTTATCATTACCAGATGAATTAGTTTAGGGGAAATTTCCAGGAATTTATGGATTGAAGCTATCACAAAGAGCCCATTATACTACTTCGATGAACTTTATACTTTGTTATGGTTAACGGCAAGTGATTATATTTAGCTCAAGAAAGAACTTTCTTCCGTGCTAAAGAGGTTACGATCATTCCATAGCCTTTCCTATGATGACACTTTCGCAGTTTATGCATTGGCCAAGTGTTGAATGATTATGATATGTTATAATAGCAAAAGTTGCCAGTTGGTGACTATCGAGGTCAGATCAAGAAGAATGGACTAAAAGAATAAACAAGAACAACAAACCTCGCCCAGTTATTTTTGTGTGGATACTGAAATTATCTAATGTAGAGGTTATATTCTAACACATACGATTTCTTAATATGTACAAGACACAAGTAACTTTAACTTTGAATCTTTAAAACCAATGAAAGTAAATGTGACTTTTTTATTTTGATGTATCATATGATAATAGAAATAAGATAAAGATATTTTTGTTCTCAGAAATAAATGTTTTAGGAAATTACAGTGTATTTGTATTTGTGTATATATATATATATATACAATATATATATATTTGTGTGTGTGTGTGTGTGTGTGTGTGTGTGTGTGTGTGTGTGTGTGTGTGTGTGTGTGTGTGTGTGTGTGTGTGTGTGTGTGTGTGTGTGTGTGTGTTTGTGTGTGTGTACACGTTCACATGATTAAAGTGATCTTAACCTTCTAACCATAACTCCCATTGAAGTGTTTCTGTTTCATCAGCATTTAGTAAAAGAATACTCCTATTTCCTATTACGCAAATCCACTTCGAAATCCTGAAGCTCTGTACCAAGTACATCACATGGAAGAAGTGTTAGAATTTTCATATTTATAATTATTTTTCTTTTGGTATCCTTTTTGCAACTCACCGCTGTACCCTCATATTTGGCAGAAGAGGGAGACTGCAGACATGAATGGGTTAATATATACACACATATATTAAACCTAAGCCACACACTCTCCGTGTATAAAACATTTACCACGCAAAGACATAGTCTTCGTATCTTCCATCTGGGCCGAATTGCTCAGCAGAGCAAAGGAAATCTCTTTCTTTATCGTAACAGCCAACACGCATCCGCCCAGACAACCAGACCAACGTGCTTGTTCCAGATCGAACATTTTTGCTGCAGGAACCACCCGTCAATTGACTGAAATCATCCAGTATCGTTTCAAAATAACATCAATAAATATTCCCATGTGTCGAAATAGATTTAAGTCCTCTCGCTGTAACAGCTGTTCCTGCAGGGGAATAAAATCAATAGATGTTCGTTAAGAGAACATATTTCGATTACAGTACTGGGCTGAATAGGTTAATGCCTCTTAACTTTTATATCCGCGAGATCCAGCAGGAAGAAAATCGACCCTCCCACTCGTATAATGACCCACGACATATACTACATCGTGAACGCCCAGTCCTACACCACCTGATATATTCTCAAGACCTACAAGGACATGATCTTCAACGCACTTCCAAGCACGCAAGCCACGCGTACACACAATTAAATGTGCATATGCAAACACACACACGCGCGCGCGCGCACATACACACACAAAAGGCACATAAATATACAGACGCATACATACACACACCCACGCTCTAGCGCGAACACAGAAATGCAATCGCGCGTGTACACACACACACACACACACACACACACACACACACACACACACACACACACACACACACACACACACGCACGCACATACACACACACACACACACACACACACACACACACACACACACACACACACACACACACACACACACACACACACACACACACACACACACACACACACACACACACACACACACACACACACACACACACACACACACACACACACACACACACACACACTGTAAACATATACACACAGACACACGCGCGCACGCACACACGTACACACACACGCGCACACACAGACACACACACACACACACACACACACACACACACACACACACACACACACACACACACACACACACTTGCATACACACACACACACACACACACACACACACACACACACACACACACATACACACACACACACACACACACTTGCACACACACACACACACACACACACACACACACACACACACACACACACACACACACACACACACACACACACACACAAACACACACAGTATAACCAACATATAAAGGAAGAAATAAGAAAAACCCTTCGAATTACAGGTCGGAGTCTTTGACCAACATGATAACTAGATGGTGCGAAAGAATTGTGAAACTCAGATGGATTAAACGCTGTCAAAGTTTTGGCTGACAACCCCCAATTTGCAAATGCAAGATCCTGTACCTCAAATCTGTTAAAAATTTACTTAAGGGCATTAGATATTCTACAAATGCTGGATGAATTGAAAGGACTATTGTAAAAAGTATAATTTTCTTGAATGACGAAAGAATTCCTGAAGGGTATATGAGGACAATACCAAAGCATAGAATTTCAGGATATATGGAAGTACCTACCGGAGTCCATAAACAGTCCGTATTAGCACTCGTATTGTTCTTGATTTATATAAAGAATATGATGAATGAAATAGTATTTCTTATAGACATCGTAAATATCAATAGAAGAATAGAAGATGGTATAGATTGTAGCCTGTAACGAAAAAAATGAAGTACGAATTCAGGACTAGAACCACGGATGGAAATGGAATTTCAGTGCTAAAGATTCCAAGCTTTTTTGGAAGTGGGCAGATACAAAGATACCGTACATATTTTTAGAAGCTCTGCCAAGGGATACGAACCCTGACCTGTGTGTGCATAATCACGAAGTCAAGACGCTAGCGACTGAGCTACGTGCGATGGCACAAAACGACTATACAAGTTCCCGACCACACTCTACATAGCTACAGAAGACGTAGTCTCATTTTCAATCAATCCCCATTTAGGCGAGCCCTCCGAAAAGTTGTTTATGTTTAAGACAGATTGAACATTTTTAGAAGCTCTGCCAAAAAATGTTCAATTTGTATTAAACATGCTTG
This sequence comes from Oratosquilla oratoria, assembly GCF_046742065.1. Classification (NCBI taxonomy): domain Eukaryota; kingdom Metazoa; phylum Arthropoda; class Malacostraca; order Stomatopoda; family Squillidae; genus Oratosquilla; species Oratosquilla oratoria. The sequence continues at coordinate 23,239,179 of NC_134792.1, forward strand.
TCGGAGGGCTCGGCTTGTCGGAGGGCTCGGCTTGTCGGAGGGCTCGCCTAAACGGGGATTGGATGGAAATGAGACCACGTCTTCTGTAGCTATGTGGAGTGTAGTCGGGGACTTGTACAGTCCTTTTGTACCATCGCACATAGCTCGGTTGCTAGCGTCTTGGCTTCGTGATTATGCACGCACAGGTCAGAGTTCGGATCCCTTGCCAGAGCTTCTATAAAAAATGTTCAATCTGTCTTAAACATACACATACCGTCCATAATTTACAAGATACTAGAGGAACCAAAAGCAAAAGAGGCTGATGACTCAGAATTGTTGATCACACATGATTTGCCAATCTATAAACACATTGATAATATTCTTTATGAGGTTTGTATTCACTTGGAGAGCATAAGCTTGGTTCCACTTCTTGAGCAGAAACATAATAAAAAAAATCATAGGAAAATAATCCACCTTTATTGGGATATATAATAAGATCGAGGCAATATAAAAGAAAACAAACAAAATGGTTCTGGCCTTGCAGAGAGATCGTATAAGGAAAAGTTAGGAAAAAGTGGATCTCCTCTTATTACAAAAAAAAAAAAAAAAGGAAGAAAGGTCCCGTGATTACTATCTTAAGAATAATATATAAAAATTATATATAGAAAAATAATTTGGGATCATTTTATTTTATTTATCTATTTATTTATTTTTTGTAGAATTACATTACGTCATAGAAAAAAATCAGCTGTCTTATATCAAGAAACATACCTTTCCATACAGATACGGCATCAAGTGGAATTATAGATACAGCAGGAAATAGTCACATATGCATAAGAAAACAGAAAGTAATTTGAAGCCGAGACTGAATGTGGAAGCAAAGATACCCCATGTGTGAAAAGATCTTTTTAAATATTAGTTAAATGCACACACAGACAATTTACACAGGCATTCATATGCTCAAAAGGGCAAAGAATAAATATAAAAGTAACAAACAAGCACGCAATGTCATTTTGCAAATTTGTAAAGTTTCGTGGAGAGTTTACACAAACCACACACACACACACACACACACACACACACACACACACACACACACACACACACACACACACACACACACACACACACACACACACACACACACGTACACACACACCCATGTAAGGGCGTGCGCGGACAAATACATATACACATACACACACACACACACATACACACATACACACACACACACACACACACACACACACACACACACACACACACACACACACACACACACACACACACACACACACACACACACACACACACACACACACACACACACACACACACACACACACACACACACACACACACACACACACACACACACACACACACACACACACACACACACACACACACACACACACACGCACACACACACACACACACACACACACACACACACACGCACACACACACACACGCACACACACACACACACGCACGCACACACACACACACACACACACACGCACGCACACACACACGCACGCACACACGCACACACGCACATACACACACACACACACACACACACACACACACACACACACACACACACACACACACACACACACACACACACGAACACACACACACACACGCACACACACACACACACACACACACACACACACACACACACACACACACACACACACACACACACACACACACACACACACACACACACACACGCGGTCACCATTTTATAACTTTAAATCTTACTCATCCTGTTCCACTACTCTCCCCTTTCCCATTATGCACCGCGACTCTTCGTGTTTCATACTGTTTGCATCCAACCCACTCTTAAACTATTTTTTAATCATCTCTACATTAAATTCACTTTTTATCCGCATATCTTATTCATTTCTATTTAATATTCCTTCTATTTATCTATACTTCTAGGTTTATCAATTGGGTGAATCAAATTACTAAGACATTACATATCTGCCATGGTTCTTGTTTTATTAGTTAATTTCGTTTAATTTTTATTTGTTTTCTTTCTATTTTATTATTTTTTATCATCTATATTCATACCCTTAACTTCTTTGCAATGTTGACGCCCTCTTAGCTAAATTAAACCGTCTGTTGTTAGTTACATTGTAAAATGTGTCACCGACCTGAATCTATTACCAATCATAGTCTTATCGTTCCCTTGCCTAAACCAAATCGCTAATGTTAGCAAGAATGTTGTTCTTCAACATATTTTGCTGATGAATAACTTCGGTTGTTTACCTGTATAATGTTCTTCAACATATTCTATGTAATGAATATTCTTTGTTTACCTATATAAATTTCTTCAATATATTTTGTGTGACGAATAATTTCTTGTTTACCTGTATACAGTTCTTCGACATTATTTGTGTAATTAACAATCTCTGTTGTTTACCTGTATAAAGTTCTTCAAGATATTTTGTTTAATTAATATTTCCTGTTGCTTACCTGTATAAATTTCTTCTATATATTTTGTGTTATGAATAATTTGTTGTTTACCTGTATAAATTTCTACGACATTATTTGTGTAATGAATCATTTCTGTTGTTTACCTGTATAAAGTTCTTCAACGTATTTTATGTAATGAATATTTTTTTGCTGTTTACGTGTATAAATTTCTTCAATATGTTTTGTGTAATGAATAATTTCTGTTGTTTACCTATATAAATTTCTTCAACATATTGTAATGAATTGTTGTTTACCTGTATAAATTTCTTCGACATTATTTGTGTAATGAGTAATTTCTGTTGTTTACCTGTATAAAGTTCTTCAACATATTTTATGCAATGAATGATTTCTGTTGTTTAACCGTATACATTTCTTCAACATATCTTGTGTAATGAATAATTTCTGTTGTTTATCTGTATTAATTTCTTCAACATATTTTATGCAATGAATAATTTCTGTTATTTACCTGTATAAAGTTCTTCAACATATTTTATGCAATGAATTATTTCTGTTGTTTAACTGTATAAATTTCTTCAACATATTTTATGCAATAAATTATTTCTGTTGTTTAACTGTATACATTTCTTCAACATATTTTGTGTAATGAATGATTTCTGTTGTTTACCTGTATAAAGTTCTTCAACATATTTTCTGTAATGAATGATTTCTGTTGTTTAACTGTATAAATTTCTTCAACATATTTTATGCAATGAATGATTTCTGTTGTTTAACTGTATAAATTTCTTCAACATATTTTGTGTAATGAATAATTTCTGTTGTTTACCTGTATAAAATTCTTCAACATGTTGTAATGAATATTTTTGTTTTTTACCTGTATAAATTTCTTCAATATATTCTGTGTAATTAATCATTTCTGCTGTTTATCTGCTATACTTTTCATACGTTATTTCAATTTCCAAACATTTTGCATTTAAAAAAGAATATTTTAACTTTTCCCTATTGAAATATAAGTACCATAATTTCCTTTTGCGAATTTTTCATTTTTTTCTTAACTTCCTGCCTTCTCCTCTTCGTTTAATAAAACTCATTTTTTTTAATTTGCCTTTCCATAATCAACACATACTCTTATATCTATCAATTCGTAAAACTAACATTTATCAAATTTCTCCGTGTAATTGTTTATTAAACCTTTGTTTTTCTATTTTCTTGTCCATACGGTTACTATATGTTTCATTTTTTATTTTGCTGCCTGTTTCTATGATAAATCACTTTATTGACTTTTTTATTTCTTTTCAATAAGGACTACACTTTACTGCAAATTCTTTGCGTGTTTTATTTATATTATAAGATTTTTTCTCTTTTTGTTTATATAACGACCGCATTTTCTATTTTCTTCTACATTTTTTTCGTGAGAAACCATCTCCACCATCCTCCCAACCACTCCCTCCTCACTCCAGAAGTCAAATTATTCAGATTGTCCGTCGCCGTCATTATTCGTGTCTTCCACCACTGCCTCCAGTTCTTTACTTCTCGACTCTTTTCGCCGCATTATAATACTAAAAAAAAAAAAAAAAAAAAAAAAAATGAAGACAACTTCAAGAACCTAAAATCATTCTTAAAAAAAAAAATAAATAAATTAAAAAAAAAAAAAAATCTCAGGACAACTTCAAGAACTCGAAATCACCAGAAGGGTAAGGCCCAGGATCAGATCATTTTTTTTTTTCTTCTTCTCTGTCTTTTATTCAAACATACCTGAGCTATTTCATAACGAACTCTTATAAAAATCTTTGATTGGGGAGCGGTTAAGTCATTCATGACTTAATCTTTTTGCAAGATGGATTAATTTGTGGAGAAATGAGATCCGTTGAATGGCTTTTCTTTATTAGAAAAATCATAATTTCAGTTTACCAACTTAATTCAAGATTCAGGATTAAGATTTTTCTTCAATATTTCTCTCTCATTTTCCTCAAATGCAAAACAGCAACGTTTTCCCATATTTCAACTCAACTATCCAACCTCAAATTTACGTATATTTAAAAACAGAAAAAAACATTTGATTATTCAGCAACTGACGTAAGAGGGCTGGGTGAAGTAACAAATCATATTTTCTTTCGAACAAATTATCATTAAAATATAAGAAATAAGACTTTTTCGATGAAATGCACATCCAATTAAGTAATACATAGGCATATATGAAGTGATACATACATGCAGAGACATATATGCTCACACACACACACACACACACACACACACACACACACACACACACACACACACTCGGTGGCGCGGTTGGTAGAGTCCCCGACTGTCACTGCGACGGTCCGGGTTCGAATCCTGCCCAGGGCTGAAATAATTTCAGTATCGTTGCGTTGTGAATCGTTACTTCAACTCTCGTGGGCTGGGAGTTGGGGGAGTGTGGGCGTGTAAGGTCACAGCATTACCCATAGATCGGTCATACGAGCTCTGAGCTCTCTTTCGGGAGGGAAATAGCTGTCGATCAGGAGTCCAGCACGTGATCCAAAGACCAAGGTGAATACACACACACACACACACACACACACACACACACACACACACACACACACACACACACACACACACACACACACACACACACACACACACACACACACACACACACACACACACACACACACACACACACACACACACACACACACACACACACACACACACACACACACACACACACACACACACACACACACACACACACGCACACACACACACACACACACTTGTGCAATCCTCTTTTCTTCGTGTGAATCCAAATCCTCTTACTTCAAGCATCAAGTTTCGCTCAATTTTTCTTTTCTAATTTTTTTTATTTTCTAAGATCTTATTGAGAAGAATCCTATACCCTTTATGATTACTTTCATCCCCTCATAAAGTTTGTAATAGATATTCATACTCCTACTCTATCATGACTTTCTCCCCCTTCGACTTCAAAGACATCAAAGCTAATTCTAGCATTTTGATTCTCATTCAAAGAACAGTCCAATCGACATGAATTGCCTAAGCGTGTTCGTTTATTTAATAAATCACAAAGAAAAAGACTAAACTAAGTGTGGCGATACATTATTGTCCTTCGTTGCAACAGGCTTAGACAGAGACTCTGTGTGTTTGCTGTTCTGATTCGGGTATCGATTCCTGAACACAACCATCGTCATTAACTCTCAGTCAGAAGTCACGTCCCCCCCGAGCATCCGTCCCTCCTATGTCTGCCTGTCTGTCTTCACCTGATCCTTCTTCGGGCAAGGACAGAACATTGCATGATCGAAACCCATCCCGTATGGTGGTAGTCTTTCCCTGCACTATACTATACCGATAAAAGATCTTTCTGGTACATAACAAAGAAGAAATGAAAAATAATTGATAAACAGATAAATACATTCATACACAGAGCTAAATAGACAATGAAACAATGTATCCTTATGTATATACATATGTATATGTATACATATGTATATGTATATATATATATATATATATATATATATATATATATATATATATATATATATATATATATATATATATATATATACATATATATTACAAAGTGTGTGTGTGTGTGTGTGTGTGTGTGTGTGTGTGTGTGTGTGTGTGTGTGTGTGTGTGTGTGTGTGTGTGTGTGTGTGTGTGTGTGTGTGTATACAAAATCAAAGGACAGCGATTTTATGGCTAATGGACGGTTTCCGAACTAAATGTGGTCTTCCTCTGTCTTGCCTTTCTTGTTGCGTTTACCTACTTTGTTTTTTTATAATTAATTTTTCATATTATATCCATTTGAACCTGACAGATTTGTTGAAGTAAAATGCCATCAAAAGTCAGATTAACAGTTTTGATGAAACACGCATATTACCAGGAAATATTAATAAATGATGAAATGTCGAATTTAGTCAGATTCGAACGTCTTACACTATCCGGTAGGAGTATATATAAAAAATCAACTAAGCTTGAAAATGGGTCATATTTCTACGTATCTTTTTTTTCTGGAATCATACCTATCCTTTGTCAGCTATCACAAGTTTTATCCAGAATATTATCACCAAATCTATCCATATCTGAGTAATTTTGAGATGAAATAAGGCAGCTAATCTACAAATCAGATATACAGAACCTATCAAGACACGCAAGAGTACACTATGATCATTACCACTTTTCTAACCTTAGCAACTAATCAATCACAAGTGTATTTAACGATTGCCTCTCCCCACGTACTTGCCCAACAGTCCAAGGGTATCGTGCAAAGTTGACGGCTGCGGTCGCAGCAACGCGTCTCCCGGCGTAGGCTCCTCAGCTTCTCTTTGCTATCGACGGTAAAAAAAAAAAAAAGAATCCCTCTCTTATCAATGTAGTACCCCGGAAACGAATGAAAAGTTCTGGAACTAAACTAGAATAAAAGGAAGTGTCATTTGATGAGGAATTTGAAATCCCTCCTTTCCTACCAAAGGATATGTTTACTCTTTATTGCCAGAGGGACGAATTTAATACCAAAATGGCAACCGAAATAAAATTAAAAAAGATCGACCGGTATAAAAGGATTAATCGATATAGGCTGTAGCCTCTTCACAACGAAAGGTCTGCCACCGAGTTTAATAAGATTAACTGCCGGCAGTCTGAATTAAAAGACAAATTTCACCGAGTCATTGGGAGGGATCTAACTTCTTTCTTGGAGGCTGAGAGCAGATGAACATGAACTTTTAACCCAGAATGTACCCACTCTGTGCAATCCGACCCAATAAACCTACCCACCCCCCCTCCCACCTCCTCCTTCTTCTTCATGTCCATCATCCATCCGATCCACCCAACTTCCTGCCTTGGTTGTGTACAACATCTTCCCTTCTCGTTCTCCTTGCTTCTCATGCCCTTCCTCCTCCTCCTCCTCCTCCTCCTCCTCCTTTTCCCTCTCGACTTCTTACTCATCGCCCTTCTCTTGCTCCTCCTCCTCTTCCTCCTCCTCCTCCTCCTCCTCTTCCTCCTCCTCCTCTTGCTCCTCCTCCTACGCCTACTCCTCCTCCTACGCCTACTCCTCCTCCTACGCCTACTCCTCCTCCTCCTCCTCCTCCTCCTCCTCCTCCTCCTCCTCCTCCTCCTCCTCTTGCTCCTCATCTTCCTCCTCCTCCTCCTCCTCCTCTTGCTCCTCCTCCTCCTCCTCCTCCTCTTGCTCCTCCTCCTCCTCCTCCTCCTCCTACGCCCTCCTCGTCATCCTACTCCGCTCCTTTCTTCGTCCTCCTATGTTCAGGGCACCTCCTTCTTCAACATCTCCTCCATCTACTCCTCCTACTCCCTCCTCGTCATTCCTCTTGTATGCCTATACTTCGTCCTTCTCCTTCTTCTATCTCCTCCTCCTGTTCCACTTCTTTCTCCTTCTCGTAATTCTCATCCTCCTAATCTTTCCTTTACACACCATCTTCCTATTCCTCTTCTCCTTCTCCTTCCTGTTACCATTCTTCTCTTCATATCTCCTTCTTCTCCTTCCCGCTACCTTCCTTGCTCACACTTGACTCAACCGCCACTCCAACATATTTTTTCTCCTCTTTCACACCTCTCCCCCTCCTCCCTCTCTCCCTCCTCCTCTCCCCTTGCCTCCTCTGGCCCTCTTGCTGACACGGAGATCCGAGAGTGTCTTGGAGATACAAATAAGAGCTCTGCTTATGGCAACACGAGGTGTTCCGAGAGATACTCGGGATGATTTGAGGCTCCGGTAGATGGCTCTGCTTGACAAATTGTGAGCCAAGTGTATTGAGCGTAGGTGCTGCGTACTCTACGGTGAGTGCGGGTGGCAGGCGGTGGAAGTACAAGTTTACGGCGGCGCTGAGCGAGATGGCTTTGATTTGTACAAATATGTGAACGCTTTTGTTTTGAATTGCGATTGTTTTTTTGTTTTGTTTTTCTTCGATCTATTTATTCATTTGTTCTATTCATTTGCTTATTTATTTATGTAAATATTTGTTTATTTATATATTGATTTATCTTTTTTATTTGTTCAATTATCTTTTCATCCATTTGTTTATCTATTTAGATATTGATTAATTTATTTGTCTATTATTTCTTTATTTACTTGTACATTTGTTTACCAATTCATTTCTTTATTTATTTATTACCTATTTAACGTTGTTACTTATTTATCTATTTGCTTATCAATTTATCTACTTATTGATATATATATATATATATATATATATATATATATATATTATTTTTTTTTTTAGAAAAGGGAGCTATCCCAAGCAAGCAGTGCTCGTGTTACGTGAACATGGTCGATGGTTTTGAAAAGAATTTTATATCAATATTACTTAAGGTATGATGATTAGGTATTATTTTGTATTATTTTCAGATACAGAATCACACACACACAGGCAGACAATGTGTATATGCAACAACTACTTTTCACACACTTGTACATACATACATACATACATACATACATACATACATACATACATACATACATACATGCATACATAAGTACATACATACATACATACATACATACATACATACATACATACATACATACATACATACATACATACATACATACATACATGCATGCATACGTACATACATGCATATATACATGCATGCATACATACATACATACATACATACATACATACATACATACACATACATACATACAACATACATACATACATACATACATACATACATACATACATACATACATACATACATACATACATACATACATACATACATACATACATACATACATAAGTACATACATACATATATACATACATACATACATACATACATACATACATACATACATACATACATATATACATACATACATACATACATACATACATCATACATACATACATACATACATACATACATACATGCATACATACATACATACATATATACATACATACATACATACATACATACATACATACATACATACATACATACATACATACATACATACATACATACGTACGTACATACAGATAACAAAATGACCACTCCCCCACATAAGGGAGGTGATCAGCCAACCTACCATTCAGCCATCCTGGATCCATTCAATACCCATTTGTATTCCCTTTTATCGTGGCTCCTTGTAATATTACACTCCTGCTTCCCTTTGCTTTCATTTATGATTCTTCTATATGTCGGTAGTATGAAAATGTTCCCGTTCCGAGTCTAGTCTTTGCCATTAGTTATTTACCCTCTTCATCAAATTTAGTCTTTTATGATAGATTTCTCAATCGCTGCTTCATCACGTAATCTTGTTCGTTTGCTCTTTCGGCGAAATGGCTTTTTTTTTCAAACCGGGTACTAATTTTACAAAGCTCTCATAGTTGTAATGAACAACGATTCTGGAGTCAGGTAACATGATTTAACGAAATCAACGATTAAACTGGTGGCCTTGATCTTCGAGCTGTCGTAAGTTCAAACCTTCCGAGAGTATTAGATATACTCCACTCCCTTATGTAACATTTTCACTTCTAGTCAGGATATTTGCATCATTTTTCGAGTGTCCAGACAATTCCATTCAGCCGATGATCTTCCCCCACTTCGGCCATTGTAATGGTTACAAGTCACCTTGCATTGTTATTTAGTACTTATTCAATCTGAATGTCATCATAAGATTTTATTTAAAAGAAAGGAGCCAGCACCAAGAAAACTTTAAAGAATTACAATATTCCCCTCGGTAGGTTATGAATACGAGTATTTTGCCTGACAGATATATGATCGCAAAATTTTTGACAACCAACTGTTCATTCGCAAGACAGCGGTCTTTTTGATTGCGCAGCAATAGAACCAAATCAAGTGGTGTGGTTTAGGAAAGAAACGCTTGTA
>NC_134792.1:23259486-23261986 GCF_046742065.1 Oratosquilla oratoria
TTAGACGATGTTAGCGAGACAAAAGAGGCAATAGAAAACGTTAATTATGTTAGAGAAAAATACACGCAGAGACACAAAAGAGAATTAATGAAAAAAAGAGAGACCTAGACATAAAAGAGGAACTGTTAAGCGAGGAAAGAGAAGAGGAGGGAAATGTGAAACACATGAAAATGCGAAAGGAAATAGGGAAGAAAGAAGGAGAAAGCAAATATGAACAAGAAAAAGGGGGAATTGAGGAGAGACGACGATGGAGGAAGCAGTTCGCGATAAAACGAGAAAATATAATGAAAAGGAAAGATAGAAAGCAAAATCTGAAGATGAGGATATAGAGAGCGCGAGAGAAAATGGGAAGAGAGGGACAAAAGAGGAGCGAAGGGATGAAAAGAGATGTGACTAGTGAATCAAGAAAATAGGCGACATGAATGAGAAATAAAAATATAGAGCACAGACCGGACTGCAAATGAAATGGAAACAGAGAGAGAGAGAGAGAGAGAGAGAGAGAGAGAGAGAGAGAGAGAGAGAGAGAGAGAGAGAGAGAGAGAGAGAGAGAGAGACGACAGACAGACAGACAGACAGACAGACAGACAGACAGACAGACAGACAGACAGAGAGAGAGACAGAGAGACAGAGAGAGAGAGAGAGAGAGAGAGAGAGAGAGAGAGAGAGAGAGAGAGAGAGAGAGAGAGAGAGAGAGAGAGAGAGAGAGAGAGAGAGAGAGAGAGAGAGTAGCCAATGAAACAGATGATCATCAATATAAAAATCACAATTTTTTTATTTTCTTTTATTCCCTGATACAACCTGAGTGATACAAAAGATTCTGTGAAAAGTACTCATGTCATGGTATTTTCCTCTCCGTCTGGCTTTCCTCAATTATCCGTTCATGTTTTGATGGAATTCTCTTCACTGTTGTGGCACGTTGGGAATCGATCGCGTCTCATGAGCAAGAACCATCGATACAACCTCCAACATAGCAAGAGGCTACCATTTACTTTCTAGTTTCCTGGTTCCATATGGTAATGTAGACAGATTTGGACATAACTGAGTGTCTTCTCTCCTAAGTTAATCATCATTCCTTTGATGTCTGAGATCCACACACAGTGAAAGGTTCTAGAGAGGCAAAAAAAAAAAAAAAAAAAAAAAAGGCTCTTCAAAGAATACATTCAGCTGACTAAAATCGTCTGGAGCCATCTGACGGCACCAGAATAAGTGTATAAGTTCTCCAAAACGATGAACAGCTTATGTACACGGGTTTGGATCCTAACATATATCGTTTATTTTTTCTCCACAAGGAAAGGTTCTAACTGGTAAACTCTGGACACCACACAAACGCATTTAGAGGAAAGGTATTGCTAAAGGGAAAATAGAATAGAAATGGAAGAGAATTGAGCGCCAACCAACCAAGGGCCGAACGGAACAAGGTGCAAAAGGAGAAGAAGGAGTTAGTTCGTAAGAGATGGAGAAATTCTCAAACGGAAACAGAGAAGGAAGGAGAAGAAAAGAATAGAGCGACTAGTGGGTACAGAAAGAGAGAGAGAGAGAGAGAGAGAGAGAGAGAGAGAGAGAGAGAGAGAGAGAGAGAGAGAGAGAGAAAGAGAGAGAGAGAGAGAGTTTAACCCTATACCTGACGCACAAGAATTTAATAAAAATGTTAAGTGATAAAGTCAAAAAGTGGAGTCACATTACAGACAAAGTACTAAATCGAGACAGCTTTTTTCTAACTAAGAATTATCCTGGAACTTGGCCTCAATGAATTCTAAATCAGCAGACAATGTTAGGAAAGATGTTCCATCGTACCGAGACAACTCAACCTCAATTCAATAGAATTGTCAGGCGTATCCCAAAGAAGACCTTGAGAAAATAGACCAAAATGTTGACAAGAACCGAGGAAAGAAGGAGAAGAGAGGAGACGTGAGAATGAGTGGGTGAGGGAAGGCAGACTGTAGACTGTAGAGCAATGGTTCCCAACTTTTTTTTTCAGTTTTACAACTATACGCACTAAGTTAACCTTAATCCAAATGCCGGGTACCGGAATGTTTTCTTGATTTTATTTTATTTTATTATTATTATTATTATTATTATTATTATTATTATTATTATTTTCATCCATCCATTACCCCCGAAAATTTGTTACCTCCCCCCCCAAGGGGGTAGCTTACCCACAGTTTGGGAACCACTGTAGTGTAGAGGGACGAACGACAGTGCAAAGACACGTAAAGAAAAGGAGGAATGAAAGAGGGAGAGGGGCGAGGAGTATCGAGCTTAGGCCAGTGCGGACGACTCGAAGAATGGAGGAAAGAGGAAGAGTGGAGGAATGGAGGAGAATTGGAGGAAAGAGGGGAGAGTGGAGGAAGGAAGGTAGCGTTAGTGAATTTTTCAAAACATCGTTTTTTTTTTTTTCTTTTTCTTAGCCTTCTTCAGCGGGGTTGAGATTGGGAAATTTAAGGTAGGAAAAGGAATGATATTGCGATCTATACTTAGATGGAGCGGCATACCTGTAGGG
>NC_134792.1:23264486-23269486 GCF_046742065.1 Oratosquilla oratoria
AGGAGGAGGAGGAGAAGGAGGAGGAGAAGGAGGAGGAGGAAGGGAAAGGGGAGGGGACAAAAATGAAAAGAAGGGGAGGAGAGAGGAGGTGAGGAAAGGGAGAAGGAAGGGGAGGAGAAGAAATCGTGAGGGGAGGAGGAGGAGGAGGAGGAGGAGGAAGGGAAGGGAAGGGGAGGGGACAAAAATGAAAAAAAGAAGGAGAGAGGAGACGAGGAAAGGAGAAGGAAGTAGTAGGAGAGGAAAGGGAGAAGGAAGGGGAGAAGGAAGGGGAGAGGAAAGGGAGATAAAGGGAGAGGAAACCGTGAAAGGAGAGTTGGGAGAGGGAAAGAGGAGAAGGCGAAAATTGTAAGAAGGAGAGGAGAGAGGAGGGGAGGGGAAGAGAAAGACTGAGAGGAGGATAAGGCGAAGAGAAGGAAGAGGAAGGGGAGGGAAGGGAAGGGGTAAGGAAGAAGGAGAGGAGAGAGGCGAGGAAGGAGGAGGGAAGGAATGCGGAGAGAGAGAGGTAGGGAGAATGGAGAGAGGAAATGGGAGGAGAAGGAAGAGAGAAATAAAGAGAGAAGGTTGCAGGAAGAGAGGAGAGGAGAATGGAATGGGAGGAGAGAAGAGGGGAAGGGGAGGAAGGAAATAAAAAGAAGAGGAACAAGAAGAAAAGGATATGGAAGGTTGGAAGGAAGTGTGAAGGAAAGAGGGAAGAGAATACTGAGGAAGGAGAAGGACAAGAAGAAGGATGAAGGAGGAACGAGGGAGATGGAGAAGGAGTATGAGAAGAGAGGAGATAAGAAAAGAAGGGAATAAGAGATAGAAGAAGAGAAAGGAAGAAAAAGAAGAAGGAAGGGGAAGTAAGAGAAGAAAAATGAAGAGGAGAAAAGGACAGAAGTAAGGAGGAAGGAAGGAGATGGGAAGAAGAGGAGAGAGGAGGAGGAGGAGGAGGAGGAAGGCTGAAAGGAATGGATAGGAAGAGAGTGAACGAAGGGGAAGAGAGAATAGGAAGATTAGGAAGTAAGATAAAGAAGAAGAGAATTAGAAAAAGAAGGAAGAGGTAAGTAGAGGAAAGGAGGAAATGGAAGGAAAGAGAGGAAATAAAAATGAAAGAAGAGGAGAGAGAAGGAAAGGAAAAGTACAAAGAGGACAAGCAATAACAACGGGAAAGAGAGAGTGGATGTAGGAAGGAGAGAAAGAGAAGAGAAAAAAGGTTGAGGAAAGTAGAGAGAAAATAGAAGCGAGTAAGAATTGAGGGATAAGAGAAATGGGAATAAGAAAAGGTAAAGAGAGGAGTAGAGGAATGGTGGATAATGGATGGGAATGGAAAGGAACACGGTAGAAAGAAATAGAGGAGGAAAGGGATGGAGTGGATAGATGAATGGATAAGACGAAGAGAAGAGTGGAGAATAAAAGTAGAAAGAGCAATAAAGAAAAGAGGGAGATACGAGGAAAGAGAGAGAGAGGAAAAGAGTTGAGGGGAAAAGGGAAGAAGATGATGAGAATGGATAAGGTGAGAGAGAAGGAAGAGGAGTGAAGGAAGGAGAAAAAGAAGGAAAGGGTTAAGGTAAGGAAAGGGAATGAGAGGGAAAGAGAAGGGGGAGTAACAAATGAGGGAATAGGGAAGGACCAAGGAAAGGGAAGGGAAGTAATAGTGAAGTGAAAGGAAGGGTGGCAAGAAGAGAAAATAAAGAGGGAAGAGTTTTAAGAGAACGAGGGAGATATTAGGAAGAAAGGTGGAGAAAGGAAGAATGACCAAAGGAGAAAGTGAAATAGATAAAGGTAGAGGAAAAATATAAAAGTGTGAAGGAGAGGAGGAAACACAAAGAAAGAGGTGTGGAGAAGGTAGAGGGGAGGAAAAGAGTAAAGAGGAAAAGGGAGGAAAAGAGAGGGAAGAGGGGAAGGCAAGAGGTAAGGAATCGTACAAATAGAAAATGGTACGAGGGGAGAGGAAGAGAGAGAGAGGGGAGAGGAAGAGAGAGAGAGAGAGAGAGAGAGAGAGAGAGAGAGAGAGAGAGAGAGAGAGAGAGAGAGAGAGAGAGAGAGAGAGAGAGAGAGAGAGAGAGAGAGAGAGAGAGAAGGAAGAGGAAATGGAAGAAGGGTGGAAAGAAAATGAGAGAAGGGACGAACATGGAACAGAAGAGGGATTAGAAAGAGAAGAGGAGAAGGAGGGTGAAAACAAGGTTAAAGAAGCGAAAATAAGAGGGGAGAAAATGACAAGAGAATAGAGTGAGGGCAAAGGGGAGAGGAAAGGGGAAAGGGGGAAGAATGAAAAAAAAAGGGTGATGGACGGGAGAAAGGGGGAAAGAGGGAAGGAGAGCAGAGGGGAATAGAAAGGGACGTGAAGGAAATTCAAAACGAAGTTTAAGCCTTTTGTTGCAGATAGGGTCTCCCATAGATGGCTAGAAACGCTGGATGATAGCATGGAGACTTAATGACCTAAATCTGGAGTAATTGAACTGAACAAATCTATGTTCACGACAAAAAGAACAAAAGATTCAATGCCTACCACAGATGGAAGACTTCGTCGAGATGTCAGTATCAGCATAGTTGGTACCATTGAAATTCGTCCATAGTTCTGTCATAACAAAATATTGAATATGGGAGAACTATGAGAAAGGAAGGAGAGCGAAGGAAATACGGAATAGGAGGAAATTGCAATAAAAGTGAGAAGCTTGAATGCACATGCAGCATAGACACAATTCTCTTGTGATTCATCCCTTCAAAAAAAAAAAAAAAAAAAAAAAAATCCATTCAGATGAGATGGTGCCAATGTACCGGAGTAGTTACAAGTTTCAGTGTTTCTGCTTCGTAGGAAGACAAACTTTATATGATTTGTTTTATCTAATGTTATATTATTCTATTGTTGAGACATTGTGGCAGGTTTGAGGAAGGTAGAATAGGAAGACACGGGTGTAGAATATAGCAATTGGTGGATTGTGGTGTCGGGTCTGCTATGTATACCGTCAGCGCTATCTAGGAGTACTATTCCTCTGAAGAAGCTCTAAGCGAAACCGGTCAGGAATAAACTCGGCCCTAGACCCGTGTTTTATTCTTTCACCTTTCTCGTTATTCTATTGGTTTGAGATGCTCATTTTTTGTACGATTCACTCTCAGGTAAAGAAAATCGTCTGGCTCTCACCAGAATGAAATATACAAAGGATGTAACATTACAGAAAAGACTACTTGAGTCTTAGCTGCCGTTCAATCATAGTAGGTTACGTTATCGAAGCATATCATTGTTCCTTTAGTGTTAGAATTGAACAAGAACGCGAAATAAAGAAATAAAAATACAAAAATGTAAATAAGAAAATAGAATAAAATAAGAAAAGAAGTAATAGGGAAAATAAATGTCAATTGCTAAGTTCAGGAAGACATGCAAATTGTTCCAAATTAAAAAAAAAAAAAAAAAAAAAATTATTTAAGAACACATGATATGGCAATTAATAGATAATTTTTTTCAGTCCTGGAGAAAGCATAAACTACTTCGAAAGTATAAAAACAAAAAAATATTATATATATATATATATATATATATATATATATATATATATATATATATATGTAGATTTAGGAGTAATGAAATAAAACCAAACAAAACCTTTTCAAAGAAAAATAGTAAAAAGAAAAAGAACATAGTAAACAAAACCAGAAATAATGTATGTAGATTTAGGAACAAACAATGAAATAAAATCAAAGAAACCCTTTTCAAAGAAAAAGAGTAGAAAAAAAACATAATGAACAAAAACAGAAATAGTGTATGTAGATTTAGGAATAAACAATGAAATAAAATGAAACAAAATCTTTTCAAGTGAGGAGGAAGTGTGAACAGGGGCGACAAGAGGCGTTGGACGTAGCGGGTAACAAACCCACTAATTACGATATGGAGCGAGCGAGAGCTACCTAATTGCCAAACATAGGGGAGAAGCAGCGTTGCCTCTAGGAGGGATTACGGACACAATAGGTCTACAGAGACCAAAGAACAAATAATTAGGACGCTGAGCCGTTGTGGGGGATTGAATGGAACATAATTAAAGAAACAGTAGAGTACATACAATACCTTAAGAGACGGACTGTTTCCCACCATTGAATAAAATCGTATGGTTATAGTCATACAACACCTTAAGAGGCGGACTTTTTCCCACCATTGCATAAAATCGTATGGTTATAGTCATACAACACCTTAAGAGACGGACTTTTTCCCATCACTGAATAAAATCGTATGGTTATAGTCATACAACACCTTAAGAGACGGACTGTTTCCCACCACTGAATAAAATCGTATGGTTATAGTCATACAATGCCTTAAGAGACGGACTGTTTCCCATCACTGAATAAAACCGTATGGTTATAGTCATACAATACCTTAAGAGACGGACTTTTTCCGACCATTGCATAAAACCGTATGGTTATAGTCATACAATACCTTAAGAGACGGACTTTTTCCGACCATTGCATAAAACCGTATGGTTATACTGATACAACACCTTAAGAAACGGACTGTTTCCCACCACTGAATAAAATCGTATGGTTATGGTCATACACCTTAAGAGACGGACTGTTTCCCATCACTGAATAAAATCGTATGGTTATAGTCATACAACACCTTAAGAGACGGACTGTTTCCCATCACTGAATAAAATCGTATGGTTATAGTCATACAACACCTTAAGAGACGGACTGTTTCCCATCACTGAATAAAATCGTATGGTTATAGTCATACAACACCTTAAGAGACGGACTGTTTCCCACCACTGAATAAAATCGTATGGTTATAGTCATACAGCACCCTATGAGATGGACTGTTTCCCATCACTGAAAAAAAAAAGGTATGGTGATAGTCATACATCTTTAGAGACGGACTGTTTCCCACCACTGAATAAAATCGTATGGTTATGGTCATACAACACCTTAAGGGACGGACTGTTTCCCATCACTGAATAAAATCGTATGGTTATAGTCATACAACACCTTAAGAGACGGACTGTTCCCCATCAATGAATAAAATCGTATGGTTATAG
>NC_134792.1:23296986-23299486 GCF_046742065.1 Oratosquilla oratoria
TATACCACATACCGAGGGCTTTTTCCCCTTTACATATGAGGTATCGAAGTCAGAGCCACGTACCTATTTCCACACTTTACACTCCCTTCCACCTTCCATCCCTCCCATCCCAGCTTGTCATGGATGATGGGTCACCCCTACATCCTCCAAATGCTCTAGGTCAAACGCAATGCAGCAAGACATTACATCCACTGCAAAGGCTGCTTTACTTAATCAGCGCCCCCACCCCACCCTCAACCCCTCTCATACAGAAAAAGAGAAGACAGAGGAGAAATTCCTTCGGACTGTGCTGAAATATCATTCACACTTACCCCTTACATAAAAACACCCCCCATCCCTCCCCTCCTTGTATAACAGTATCATCCATACACATTCATTCTTCACTCATCCCTATCTCCTGCCTTCTCCCCTCCTTGCTCAACAGACATTCACCTCTTGATCAGCATTCCCATCACCCCATTCATCCATCTCATCCTCGATCATTCCCTGAAATTCACTCCCTCCACCTCCGCCTTCCATACCTTTTTTACCAATCTTTCATTACTTATTCTTTTCATGAGCCCAATCCATCCCGATAATCTTTCATAAGATCTAACTGCTATCTTCTTTTCCACTTACGTTCTTCTCTTCACCTCTTCGTTTCTCACTTTATCCAGCCCAGTAACCCCTACCATACTTCTCAGACATTTCATCTCAAACACATTTAGAATTTTCCTCTCTGCCTCTCTTAAGTTCCAAGTCTCTGGGCCATACAACGTCGTCGGCACAATCACCTTTTCATACAAACTCCTCTTCGCATACATTCCCAGTTGTCTATTTCTCATAACACTTTTTAATCCCCCAAGGTATTTACCTGTTTTCTCAATCTATAGCTTACCTCCACCTCCACTCCTCCCTTTCCTGGCACATGTAATCCCAAATACATAAAGCTATCCTCTCTCTCCAGCCTCTCTTTTTTAGACTTACTTCCAACTCACTGCCATACTCTACCCTCGTAAAATTCATCACCTTACTTTTACCCACACTTATCTTCAACTTTCTCTTATCGTATACCTTCCCAAAATTTGTCACTAACTCCTTTAATCCTTCTTCTGATTTTGCCACAAGCGCATAGTAGTCAGCAAACAACAATTGGCTCACTTCCCCATTTTCTTTAACCATATCCAGTCCCCTATCCATTAACCTCGTCTTTACCTCACGCACGTTGAACAGCCATGGTGACATGACACATCCCTGACGCAGTCCTACCTTTACCTCAAACCAATCGCTCTCTCTCCAATTCCCATTCTTACACAGGCCCTATCACTCCCGTAAATACTCTTGAATGCCCTTAACAGCTTTCCCCTAATCCCATATATCTGCAATACCCCCCACAGTGCCTTCCTATCAATCCTGTCATATATATTTTCCAAATCTATAAGGGCCCGAAAAAATCATTACCTTTTGCTAAAGCTTTCTTTCATATCTGCCTTACCACAAAAATGTGATCAACGCAACTTGTACCTTTCCTAAACCCACATTGTTCCTCACCAAATACTCCCTCAATACCTCTTCTAATCCTCTCAATTAAAAACCCCTATAAGCCTTAAAAGTACACACAAAAAATCCCTCTAAAACTACTACACTCGCAATTTTCCCTTTTTCTCTTGCAAAATGGAGCTATACAGGCAACCCAGTCTTCTGGTACTCTACTCTTCCTTAGACACACATTAAACAACCTCACTAACCAGTCCACTATTACTGTACCTCCTTTCTTCAGACACTCTGCATGACACCCATCTAACCCATGTACCTTACCTGTTCTCATAATTTTCAGAGCTACTTGCACCTCACGTTTCTTATTTCTCTTCCATTTTTCTCATTCATCACTGTCCTTCTGCTCCCACCAAGCCATCCCTATCCTCTCACTCTAGCATTGAGATCTCCCAATACCATTACATTGACATTCTTCCCAAAACTTTCTATACATTCATTTAAAAATGTCTAAAAAGGCTTCCCTTTCCTCTACATTCTTCTCACTACCAGGGCCATCTTCGCTTACAAAGGCTCACATCACATTTCCCAGTTGCACCTTCAGGAGGTGCTAAGATAAGAGGGAGGGTGGAGGGGTGTGGAGTGTATTCAAGGCTGGAATGGGTGGGAATGATTTTACGCCTTTTTCTTTTTGGCTACCCCCCTTGTAAGGGGGAAAATGTCTTGGTATATGTATGTATGTATGTACCTTCACCCACATTAACCTTGAGGAAACCTTCCACTCCACCACACACTTACTTACCTCCTCACTTACTGTTAGAGCCAATGCTTCTCTTTCGTTTCCTCTTTTCACTCCCGACACGCTCCCCACTACACTCCTGAACTCAAAATCAACCCCCCCCTCCTTCCCTCTCACAAGCATTCTGCCTGTTCCTTCCCTTTTATTCTCATCTGCACCGTACCCATGTACATTAAAAGACCCAAGCCTTAAGGATCTAGTTGGAAAAATCCTCCTAGACCCTCTTCT
>NC_134792.1:23304486-23311986 GCF_046742065.1 Oratosquilla oratoria
TGAAGGCCTATCCGCCTGAAGGAGGAATAAAATCGAGAGGTGACACAGGCAGGAACATCGATAAAATATGCCAAAGAGTACCTCGTTAGTAAGGGACCACTACCGTTGCTGAGTGATGGGCCGAGGGGGCTCTTCCGAAGCCAAAGCTTCTGGTCAATAATGAGGTCTTATCTATGCTCACGGGGCCCTCTGCACTTCTTTACCTCAAGAGGGATTCTTCATCTTACGGTCGCTTTCGATTGAAATGTCTTCAGACTTCGTCGGGGCCTAAAGCAGTTTGTTTCAGCGTTTGTGTGCGTCGTGTCTCCGTGTGAGTGCGTGTCTCCGTGTGCGTGTGTGTGTAAACAGAATTGCGAATTTTTGTTGAGGACAGCTGAAGATGATTTACTTTATGTCATCACTCTGGAAATGTATCATTCGTTGATTAGTATTTAGTACGAGTATACTTTATGATATGATACATTTCTCATAACTTTTGGCTTGAGGAATGTTTTTAGTGATTTATCTTATTTACTTATTTACGTTGTTTGTTTATCTTTTTATTATGTGTTGTTTACGTTTAATAGATTTTAAGAATGGAGGAAAAATGATAAAGTTCATTAAAAGGTCACCACTTTAGGGCAAGCAACTGTAGCACATCAGAAACCAAATTACTTAATGTCGGCGTAGCTGACTGCTTCGACATATCGCTTTAGGCTGAGACGCCCTGCCACGAAGAACTCCTGATGAGTTCGAGTTACTAGAATGCCTCCAAGACACTGACGGACGATCGCCGGCGTAGGGGATGTAGTTGTACTGAAAGAAGATTCTCAAAAAAATAAGAGAGAGAGAGAGAGAGAGAGAGAGAGAGAGAGAGAGAGAGAGAGAGAGAGAGAGAGAGAGAGAGAGAGAGAGAGAGAGAGAGAGAGAGAGAGAGAGAGAGAGAGAGAGAGAGAGAGAGAGAGAGAGAGAGAGAGAGAGAGAGAGAGAGAGAGAGAGAGAGAGAGAGAGAGAGAGAGGAACGAACTACAGAAGGAAATCAAACTACAGGAGGTCAGAGCAAACTGTAAAAACGTAGAAATCTGTACATTCGCAAAAAAAAAGTTTTAAATCACCCAGATTTTTTTATACTAAATTCAAATTCATTTTCTAGCAGCTTTTTTTCTACTATTTAAGTAAATTAACTAACAGTAAACTAAATAGTATATAAGAAAGTATATCATGAACCAAAGAAATCATATTGATGTTTAACCGTGGCGCGAGTCAAATCTTTTGTTTGCAATTGTACATCTCGACCCTTTTCTCGAATTCTAGTGGTGGGAACTCAACAAATATAAACGACGTGACAAGGCGAAGCCAAAAGCATTACTATCCTCTAGATATGCGGATTATTCTTGGGAAGCTCACAATCAAACACCTGATTCATCAACATTGACTTCATATGTATAAGATTTGTTGGATGGAATCATGTTTTGAGTGGGTGACTCCTTGGATGTTACTGAGTCAATATCAATATAATCATTGTAATTGATAAAAGAATAAGAATATGAATAGATTGATAAATAAAGAAAGATTGAAAGAAAGAAAGAAAGGAAGAAGGAAAGAAAGAAAGAAAGAAAGAAAGAAAGAAAGAAAGAAAGAAAGAAAGAAAGAAAGAAAGAAAGAAAGAAAGAAAGAAAGAAAGGAAGAAGGAAAGAAAGAAAGAAAGAAAGAAAGAAAGAAAGAAAGAAAGAAAGAAATAATATGATAAATGAATCGTTGATAGTTATACACGAAACAGAATCAAACCAAAGTGAATTTAATCGCTAAAAGTTCAATGACTACTGCCCTCCTATGGGGCTGAGTACACAAAGAAAGCATGTCTACCTCCGCGGATGACCAAATCCGAACGGAGCCAAAAATTAAACCACATAAAGAAATGTAGAACTCTAAAGGACCGGGCCTCGACCCACTTGCTTGTACACACTTGAGCCCGTCTACCTTTGTTTATATGACTTAGTTCTTAGTTCCGCTTGGGGGAACAATCCGCGCAGGCAAATACGCTCTCCATAGGCCTACAATCTCGCACTCGCCACGCGGACGTACACAAGCGCGGCGCTGGGATCACGACCAATCCTGTCTGTCACTGACGGAATAATATTTTTCCTTTCTTTTTTCACCTGTTCGAATTTGGTTACTATTCCGAGCTTTAAGTTTCACTCAGGTTGACTTATTAGGTGCTTGGTTATGTTACGACCGCTCAGTAGTGTTATTATAACGGCCGACAATAGCTTTGCATGTGAGGAGTGTGCGTTTGACTGTGTGTACATGTGTGTGTGTGTGTGTGTGTGTGTGTGTGTGTGTGTGTGTGTGTGTGCGTGTGTGTGTGTGTGCGCGTGTGTGCACGATCGCGTGCACGCGTGTGTGTATGCACGTGGGTATGTTTTTGTATGTACTCATGTATACACACACACATTCATGTTTCCACTCCCGAAATAAGCTTGACTCTTCTCAAATCTATTAACTTCTTTCTAAATATACTATGGAACTGGCATCGGCAACCTAACATATCTTTTCTCTCTCTTCGACTTAAGTCATGGAACACTTTCTGCTCTAAAACCTTCTGGTTTAAGACATTATATCATCTACCTCCCCCGTCATTCCTTCTTATCATTTCCTCTCCCATCATCCCACTAAACAAGATGAAAACTAATGTTTTAAATAACAAATTCAATTAGCTTCCTTCCCTAAAAAACAACAACCCCGTCACTATTTTGTGAGTTATTAAAACTCTAATTAGTTAACCAATTTGCCAAACTCCCTAGAAAAAGATAGCAATAAAAATAGTAACAACAATAATAGCAATGAGAGTAAGAATAATAGAAACAACCTGATGACAGCGTCTTCATCACAACGGCCGTTGACAATCCTTAAAAAAAGATAGCAATAAAAATAGTAACAACAATAATAGCAATGAGAGTAAGAATAATAGAAACAACCTGATGACAGCGTCTTCATCACAACGGCCGTTGATAACCTCCTTCGTCAGCTCTCCTTCCTCCATCTTCCACCACCTCCTGTTATGTCAGTCCTCCTCTATCCTGTTAGGACAATCCATCCGAATTAATCCATTTACGAACCCGAGTCCCCTCATCTCCACTGAATAAAAATATCTAGCGTCGGCCAGAATGAGAACTCTGAAGCTCATCAAGGGAACAAATGAGTTCAGCGAAATGAGTTTAATCCATTTATGACCACAGGTTTCTCTTTGCTGGGTGTTGGCTACGATAAAAACAATGTTACCCAGGCATTATCTACAATAAATCATGGGCACGAAAAGATAAACCAGTATGATCTTGTTTTGTGCGAATGATTCCCCTTGAGTCATTGCATCTTCTAAGCTATCTTATTCTATCCATATCTCACCGCAAGCTCCTGCACTTCCTAAAACCAACAAATCACATAAATCTTGAGATCGGGCAATGAAGAAATCGTCGAAGAAGAAAAGAGAAAGAATATTCATCGGACGCCAGACTCATCTGCACATTCATTGACGACATTTCCGGATGGGACGACTGTTCTAATTATGTTCAGTGGTACGACGACACTACATCGCAGATATTTCCAGAACTCATTTCCAGTAAATACTGCTAACACTCCAGCAACAACAAAGACCTTTTCCATGAACACATGAAGGTGTGAAAAAATAATTAATACGATAAAGAAGACACACAAGCAAGATCAAACTTCTCAGCTTTGCAGAAACTATGATCATGTGTGGGGCTAATTTGGCAAGTATTCGCCAAGCCAATTTCATCAAAGACCAAAAAATTCTAACCGTCTGTGGAGGCTACAAGCACTTCTGCCTCGCGAAAGGGCATGCTCATACAAGAACGGAGTTCGAAACACGATGAAAGCTATGAGCAAAAGTAAATTCTGAGACGTCAAAGCCCTCTTTTCCAAATGGGCACCATAAACTTCACCCCAAGACTCACGGGCACAAAACAGGCGCACATATCATCACAAGGCACCGAGCGGAGAAGCTCCCTCACCCTCGTTCCCCGTCTCCGGGCAAAGCGAGCAGCGCCGCGGCGCCCGCCTTCGCCAAGGACTGTAGAAGTATGTGTGACTTCCTGACGGCGTAACTGTGACCGACTGTGACTGTGATGGTGAGTGTGACTGTGACTAAGGCGGTGATTTTGAGTGAGATCGCGTGAGCGCGTGTGTATGTGTGTGTGTGTGTGTGTGTGTGTGTGTGTGTGTGTGTGTGTGTGTGTGTGTGTGTGTGTGTGTGTGTGTGTGTGTGTGTGTGTGTGTGTGTGTGTGTGCAAGTGCGTACTTCGTGCTTTCATTATATTCGTAAGCCTATTTATTAGATAAACTTTCTTCATTGTATTACATTTTAATAGATTTTCAATTATGACTTATTTGTTCTTCGTATATTCACGCGCATGTGTAATCACACACATCCCATGAAGTGTTTGATATTTTACAGTGGGTTGCAAGATCCTAAAACATTATCGTTTTCATCATGCAAATATATAGTTTTTGCCGTTGCGTGTGTTTTATTTGGTACAATAACAATGTATTTTTCATACTATAGATGTATATACGAAATGCGCAGCAACTAAACCTACATTTGCATATTGAGCCCCAAAGGCCTCAAATAGACTGCAAAATTGTATGCATGTTCGTATGATTTCACATGTGTCAGTCAATTCATGCACATTGAGCTGTACATACAACCTTGCCAAGCGGGATTAAAATACCGTGGTAAGGGATAGAGGCCGTTTTGCAGCGGTCCAGCTGAGCTTTTTTTTTTTTTCTTTTTTTTTTTTTACCTGATACCCGTGAACCCCATAGTAGCAGGCAACGGCCCTTGAACCGTATATTTCTCATTGAAGAAATTATTGGCATTTGTTTGTGTTGTATGGAGTTATATGGACAAGTGAACAGCAACAGACTTATTGGTCATTATTTGGCTGTGTCTGTACCTAACCTAAATGATTATATATATTTTTTCAACTATATAGGGGCAAATAGTTTTAGTCGGTGATTTGCATCTAAGTAAATGTCGAGACGTTTTTTGAACATCTTAATAGTGGAACAATCGATGACGTTGAATGGTAGACCATTCCATACATTCACAATGTGAATGAAGAAAGTCTTTTGCTACGTTTGTCTGAAATTGTTCTCCTACAAATTGGCATCAATTATTCCTAGTTGTAATAAAGGTGTTAATTGTAAAATATTTTTCCACGTCCATGTCTTCAGTGCCTTTGAGGGTTTTGAAAACCTAAATTAGATCCCTTCTCAATCTCCGTTTCGAGAAATTATACAAATTTAGTTCACTTAGGCCTGGATGACGGGTTTGTCCCGCACCCTAGGTCAGGAGCTTTGTCACAAGACACAGTGTTAATTGTGAA
This sequence comes from Oratosquilla oratoria, assembly GCF_046742065.1. Classification (NCBI taxonomy): domain Eukaryota; kingdom Metazoa; phylum Arthropoda; class Malacostraca; order Stomatopoda; family Squillidae; genus Oratosquilla; species Oratosquilla oratoria. The sequence continues at coordinate 23,309,871 of NC_134792.1, forward strand.
ATATTTTTCCATGTCCATTTCTTCTGCCTTTGACGGTTTTGAAAACCTGTAATTAGATACCTTCACAATCTTCGCTAGAGAAACTATAAACATTGAAAATAATTTCTTCAGTTCTAAGTTCAAAAGTTCTACCTATAAATCTAATTAATTTGTTTCTATTTCTAACGACCTCTGAGCACTGTTTGCTTGGTTTGAGATGATTTGGGATCACAACATCAAGGTCTTTCTTTTATTTTACACTTGCCAGATGTACACCACTCATCGTGTAGTTGGCCTGGACATTACTATTACCAATATGATGTACTTTATATTTATCTACATTGAAAAAGCTATGGGAATTTTATCCCCATTCGTAGTGTACAAATCAAATTGTACTTCTTGTTGTTGCATTAAAGATGTCACTTTATTTGCAGTTTTTGTATCATCTGCAAACTTGGATAATTTACACTTTACATCTTCATCCAGGTCAATATTATGTACCAGAAAGGGTACAGGACCTAGCAAAGAGCCCTGAGGCACTCCACCTGATACATTTTTTTTATGTCACCAAGTAGAGGGATAGAAAAGTTTCCGCATGTCATCGGCATGTAAAAAGAGAAAATGTTGAAGCCGATTGAGAGATATTTTGTATCCAATGTGGAGACCAAATAACATACTCTCTGGTTCCTACTGATATTCATGGGCTTTGTAGATGGACGGTGAAGAGATAATCCTGACCGACGTCCCTCCACGCACAGATACTCATCATTAGTCTACATCTTGCAATACAGGAGAATACGACGGGTTCCGTTTAGCCGTCAACTTTAACCTGTGTCCTGGGGCTGTTAGGCTAGGTTGCCGTAACCTGTTAGGGCTGGGGTTGAATTCCTTTGAATTCGGATTAACATTGTCAAATGGGATTGAAACCTACACACCAGATCGGCATTTGATTCTCTTTTTAGATGACACATGGATTTATGTAAGCCTCTGTCTGTGTTTTCACTTTTGAGTAAACAAAATTAGCATAGAAACACATTCCTATAAATATGTTGAATGTTTAATGTTTATATTTGTGTATCTAGCTATGGCTTACGTCATAAATGATGATGATGATGATGATGATGATGATGATGATGATGATGATGATGATGATGATGATGATGATGATGATGATGATGATGATGATGATGATGATGATGATGATGATGATGATGGTGATGGTGATGATGGTGATGGTGATGATGATGATGATGATGATGATGATGATGATGATGATGATGATGATGATGATGATGATGATGATGATGATGATGATGATGATGATGATGATGATGATGATGATGATGATGATGATGATGATGATGATGATGATGATGATGATGATGATGATGATGATGATGATGATGATGATGATGATGATGATGATGATGATGATGTTGTTGCTGTTGTTGTTGTTGTTAATGACGACGGCGACGACGGCGACGATGACGACGACGATGATAATACTTAGTTCTAGTATCTCATGGATTAGGTTCGTTTGTTCATTTATAAATGTGTCTACGATCATAAGATAAATGAGAGAAAATAGCAGCAAAATGAAATAAGTAAGGATATTCTATGAAAAATAAAAAATTCTTTAAAAAGGGCGTATTTACAAATTCACATCTAGTAAACAACATAGGGATACCTTGTGCTTTGGTGCAGGCTTGTGTATGCTTGTGTGCAACATTGAAGTAGTGTATGGCCTTAGGTAATCCTTACCTGACCCCTACGGGGAACACCGCCGGGTAAGTATCCATCCCCCCTTCTGGCAGCAGGTAACCCGCCCTCTGCTCATCCACTTACGCAAATCCTTTTTTTCACCAAAGGTTTTGTCACTCGTTCACACGAGTTTCAAAAGTTGCGAAGCCCGGCAAGCGTAGCCGGGGTGGCGCGTCAGTGTTCGGTGAGTTGGCGGACTCGAGGCGGCTTTACGGCGTTCAGAATAAACAAGGTCCCTCGCGGCGCCGTTGCCGATTGCATAGTTAGGGATTGAGGGACGCCCGCCTTGCTACTTTTAATTAAAGTCGCGAGACGTACAATATATATCATAATATGACTCCATATGTTTGAGCAAACCTAGGAGTTAATTCATTGT
>NC_134792.1:23331986-23339486 GCF_046742065.1 Oratosquilla oratoria
AAACATAAATCTACTTTCCAATGATGGAAAGTGTTCGACAGAGTTGATAAAAAGTCTAGAAACTGCCCTTAGTCTACCTTGTTCAGTTTATTTGACCTAAAGACAGAGGCCTGAAGATTTCATTCGGTTTGAGTTGGTCCTTAGGTTAAAAATGCAGATTCCTTCAAACATAGAATGCAAGTTATAATGAACACCTTCATCAAGATGGGATTCATCATGGTCTTGTATCACGTGTTGGACTCGTGATCGACAGCTATTACCTTCCCGAATGAGAGCTCAGGGTTCATACTGTATTTGGCCCAAACAATAGATTATGCTGTGACCGTACCTACACATACACACAAAAAAATTGCCCAACTGAGTTTGTGTGCCGGCTCGCAGTGCGGCGATGCTGACTTTTTATTTAGCCCTGGGTGGGACTCGAACTCGGATCGTTTAATTAACGGTCGAGGACAGTACCCCTGCACCGTTGAGTCATTTACACACATGCGCGCGCACGCACACACACACAGACACACACACACACACACACACACACACACACACACACACACACACACACACACACACACACACACACACACACACACACACACACACACACACACACACACACACACACACACAGACACACAGACACACACACACACACACACACACACACACACACACACACACACACACAAACACACACACACACACACACACACACACACACACACACACACACACACACACACACACACACACACACACACACACACACACACACACACACACAATTCATGGCGCAGTTGGTAGAGTTCCCGGCTGCCACTACTTAGGTCCGGGTTCGAATCCCACCCAGGGCTGAAATAATTTCAGTATCACTACGTTGCGAGTCGTTACTCCAACTCTCGTGGGCGGGGAGTTGGGGGTGCGTGTAGGTCACAGCATTACCCATAGATCGGTCATGTACGAGCTCTGAGCTCTCTTCCGAGAGGGAAATAGTTGTCGATCACGAGTTCAACACGTGATCCAAAGACCATGGTGAATCACACACACACACACACACACACACACACACACACACACACACACACACACACACACACACACACACACACACACACAAACACACACACACACACACACACACACACACACACACACACACACACACACACACACACACACACTGAAAAAAAGTCTGCATCGTTAACAGTGCTAAATAAGGCACCGTGTACTGTCTACGAGCACTGACAGTGTGACAATACTGACCGACACTGTGGACACTCGGCGCTGTACTTAACACTGTCAACTGCTTAAAGCAGCGCTGTACGAGATTCGGTGTAAACCTTGCCAATAAAAAAGTGATCAACATTCATTTTTGTGTGAAAATTCGTCTTCTGTCATAAAAGAATGCTGGGCAACCCTGATCCGTAGGGGTGTCATTAATCTCCCTGTAATATCGACTCTATAAAACATGTAAGGATAGTCGGTATATTGAAATCTGCAAGTGGCTTTAGTACCACATTACAGATAATTTTGTAATATTATATTAATTACAGGTGTTCCCTCTATACGGTGATCGGACGCTACTGGTCTTGCATTTACTTTGTTGCACGTTCGAATCCCGCACTTCTCTTTGATTCCCATCAGTGATTGTTGCCTACTCCAATAGTCCAAGTGCATAGGGCAAAGGTGACGGCTTCGGCCGGAGGTACGCGCCTCCCGGATTAGGCTTTTCATCTTCTTCTATACAGAAGTTATTTGAAAATAAATTTTATATGTTATCGTTCATATTCAAGAATGTATTAATGAAGCTACATTCAAAAGGCGAATATCTTAGTAAATATAATTTCAAATTCATCAAAGGAAAATAATCTCTAAAGTGAATAAAATCGTCTTGAATTAACCAGAGCAAAATAATCAAGTCAAACACCTTCCTTTAACAGGTTAACTCGAATCACTGCTTGTTCCGTACTTTTAACAAGGACTGTTCCGAAGCGTGCCGAGGAAATATTGTGAGTCTTGGTGTTCTTCGAACATGCAAGAATGTTGTACAAACACGCGAATATGGAAATGTGTGTGATATTTTAGTCTGCGAAGAGGAATGTACCTTATAAGTCTACTGCTATATCTGGAAGAAGTTCTTATCGTGTTTACGGGAATTACTATTGCAAGCGCGAGGGAGTAAAATGAATTATAAAAAGAAAATAAAAGAGATAAAGAATCCAGGAACATAAGGCGAAACTACGAGGGAACGGAAAAGTATAAATAAAATGTGAGTTAAGTGATGTGTCAATAGAATAGGTAAACGAAGCCAATGATAAATAAAATTAAATACGATCAAATATAATAGAGTAAATAGGTAAAATTGAAAAAAATAAGATAAAGCAGAATAAAATAAAAAAAGATTATCAAATGAAATAATGTAATATAAAGAATAAAAAAAATATTAAATGAAATAATGTAATATATAGAATAAAATAAAATCAAACAAACAAGGTAAAATCATGTAAATAGACAAATAAATGAATAAATATATGTTTAAATGAACAAATGAAGTTTTCTGCATCAATCTTTAATGCAATTTTACTATTTAGCTGATAATTATCTACTTAAAATCATCAACACCATAGTGTACTCTACAGCCGTCACCCTGGGTACGACAAAACGATTTTACATGAACTCCCTGAGACCACATTCATATCAAAATATCGTCTGTCATTAACTAAAATAAAATCTTTAAAGTACGCCAAAGGTTTGAAAATACTGAAAGGCATTTTGGTGACAACTAAAGATTTGTAGAAACCTTCACATGTTTTTACAAATGTTCTAAACTCTTTCGTCTAAATAAAGACAGTGAGGTAGAAGTAGAGGGATGTCTTCGAATGAAACCGATTGGAAGCGGAAAGAATAAAGGCTAAATTCATAAGTCTCGTCGAAAGGGTTTTGATACAGATTCGAACTAGATTTAATCCCTTTAATTGAGGAGGGGGAAGGGAATTCACTCATTTAAATAAAGTCACCTGATGACGTCAGCTGAAAGTCGTAAAACACATTTAAAGAATAAACCCCTTCTCTACGGTGACGGATGTTATAGGTTTTAATTTCGGCAATTGAAAAGCAGTTTTATATAGCTAAGAAAGTGGACACCGTATTGAAATGAAACCCTTTACATAATCACTTCTCTTTTATTTTCCAACCTCGGCTTGGTGTACTTTCTTACCACTACAATTCATACATGATATGGATAGGCGACGTAAAGGCATAGATTAGAAATAACAACTAAATGAATGAAAATAATACAAAACGAAATAAAATTAAATCAAATTAGGTCAGATAAAACAAATAAAGTGGAATAAAAAATAGGTAAAATAAACTTAAATGAAAAAAACAGGACAAAATAAAACAATATGAAATAAGATGAAATTGAATAATACGAAATAAAGTGAAATAAGATCAAATTTGATGATGGAAAAAATAAACATTGTACTCATGTATAATATAACATATGGTAAGCCACGAACAGCGAATTTCAGAACTAATATTAAATTTCAAGGTGATATATTTACCCCTCTACCACGAAATTTTCTTACCCCTAAAGGATAAATCACCTTGGTTAAATCTACCCCTTGTTAAGACTCGTTACCATAGAGGTCAATATTCACCGTTTTACCTACAGAAAAAGGCCGGTACTTACCCCAGAAAAAAGTACATAAAGTGAGTCACTGCACCGAAGGACTTAATGCGTTCTGCCACCCTCACAGCTCCTCTGGCGTTACATCAGCGCCTTATCTCCACCGCCATTACTAAATGTCTGTTTCTTAATTCCCTCCCACAAACTTACTTCTTCATCATTCAGCATCGTCTTGTCCATTTTACTTAGTGCGTTAACCCACGCGTGTTTCGTTGCATGTCTATTTTATCAACTCTTCCTCCCCCCTCTATTTAATGCCATCCACTTCTCTACACTCAACTTTTCGCCTCTTTGAATTAATCAACTTAAATTATGTCCACGTTTCTCATTTTTCTCTGTAAAATGGTTTATCTACTGTGAAAAATATATCTTGTGTCGACATCATGCATTCTCCCATCTTATATCCCTCCTTCCCCATGTGTCTCTTTTTATACCTTTTATTTATCTTTAATCCTTCATGTATTAATCTGGTCACTATTAATCAAGACATTTTTAGACTCTTTGTTAAGTTTATGTCATTCAAGGTGAATGAAAATGTCTAGTGATATATCGAAGAAGATCTTTGTCATGCTTCAGAAGGCTATATTGTTGTAACATTATTTTTCAATAAGTCAGAATTTTTTTTTAAATAGTTTTATCCTATATTTTGTACAGTATATATATTTTCATTCCAGTGAATCTTGGTAAACGCATCGTTGTAGCTTTATTTTTCAATAAGTCAGAATTTTTTTTGAAATAGTTTTATCCTATATTTTGTACAGTATATATATTTTCATTCCAGTGAATCTTGGTAAACGCATCGTTGTAGCTTTATTTTTCAATAAGTCAGAATTCTTTTTTCAATAGTTTTATCCTATATTTTGTACAGTATATATATTTTCATTCCAGTGAATCTTGGTAAACGCATCGTTGTAGCTTTATTTTTCAATAAGTCAGAATTTTTTTTTAAATAGTTTTATCCTATATTTTGTACAGTATATATATTTTCGTTCCAGTGAAGCTTGCTAAACGCATCTATCTTCTATTTACTTCCATCCAACTGAGACTTTCCTCACCATTTCTGCTAAAGAATTCATTCATCATTCTAAAGTAGGACTGAATTTCCATTTCATTTTTTGACTACATTTGTCTATTTTCTCTTCCGTATTAAAAGCGTAATACCCGAACGTCTATGTACTTTCCGGTTCTCTTGATAAAACCCTTTCAGATTAAATAAACATAACATGGTTACATTTCCCATAAATAAAATCTCCTTGAACCCTTTGATGAATTCTCCCATTCATCCAACATGAAAGCAGTAGAATTACGATTCAGATAAGCCATTTCAAAAAAACCTTTGCTAAAGCAACCGTATAATCATATCTAAAGTACTAGCGGGTCAGTCAGTACCCAGTCCCCCCTCCGAGCCTGGCAGGGGGTAAGGCTGAGGTTCACAGGTGATAAACACCCTAGACGGATAAAGTTAGAGTAGTAATATAGCCAAGTAAGCACCCAGTGCATTAATATGCAGTATGTGCTCTAGTCCCTAAGTACGCCGTGGTAGGTCACCATATATCGGTATTAAGAAGCTTCCTGGCCAGGACCAAACGTGTCTACTACTTCGGAGAGGACATCGAGAGTATCAAAGGGTACTGGAGTTCTCAGTCCTGTGTATAATATGCAAAGTCACTATCTGTTCTCTTCCACAATTCCCCCATGCTTCATGAACACTTACCACAGTTTAACTTGTTCTTCTAACCATTGTTTTCTCATATCATCACATTGAAGAACACACTATGTATAATACCTTTATTTATTCCAAGACATCAAGAGTATCAAAGGGTACTGGAGTTCTCAGTCCTGTGTATAATATGCAAAGTCACTATCTGTTCTCTTCCACAATTCACCCATTCTTCATGAACATTTAGCACAGTTTAACTTGTTCTTCTAACCGTTATTTCCTCATATCATCACATTGAAGAACACACTATATATAATACCTTTATTTATTCCAAGACATCGAGAGTATCAAAGGGTACTGGAGTTCTCAATCCTGTGTATAATATGCAAAGTCATTATCTGTTCTCTTCCACAATTCACCCATGCTTCATGAACACTTAGCACAGTTTAACTTGTTCTTCTAACCGTTATTTCCTCATATCATCACATTGAAGAACACACTATATATAATACCTTTATTTATTCCAAGACATCAAGAGTATCAAAGGGTACTGGAGTTCTCAGTCCTGTGTATAATATGCAAAGTCACTATCTGTTCTCTTCCACAATTCCCCCATGCTTCATGAACACTTACCACAGTTTAACTTGTTCTTCTAACCATTGTTTTCTCATATCATCACATTGAAGAACACACTATATATAATACCTTTATTTATTCCAAGACATCGAGAGTATCAAAGGGTACTGGAGTTCTCAGTCCTGTGTATAATATGCAAAGTCACTATCTGTTCTCTTCCACAATTCACCCATGCTTCATGAATACTAAGCACAGTTTAACTTGTTCTTCTAACTGTTATTTCCTCATATCATCACATTGAAGAACACACTATATATAATACCTTTATTTATTCCAAGACATCAAGAGTATCAATGGGTACTGGAGTTCTCAGTCCTGTGTATAATATGCAAAGTCACTATCTGTTCTCTTCCACAATTCCCCCATGCTTCATGAACACTTAGCACAGTTTAACTTGTTCTTCTAACCGTTATTTCCTCATATCATCACATTGAAGAACGCACTATATATAATACCTTTATTTATTCCAAAAGCATCAAGGAGAACCGGAGTTTTTAATCACTGTCTTTTGCGCAAAATCACCTTTCTTTATCCTCTTACAATGCCCTTTGCTTCTTTTGCACTTAGAAAAGTTTGTTCTGTTTCCTTAAATGCATTGTCTTCTCATATCATCAGATTGAACAATACACATATAACACCTCCATTTAACCTCAACAATTGATAATATCAGATCAACTATAGAGTAGCTCACGGTAGAGGGACTATTCGTCATCAACCCGGTTTGATACTTTTGTGACAACACCAGGAATTATTACTATTATTATTCATTATTTTTCTAGGAGGTGCTAAGATGGGAGGTAGGGTGGGGGGGATGTGGAGTGTTTTCGGGGATGAAATGGGTGGGAATGTTTTTGTGTCTTGTCCTTTTTGGCTACCCCCCTGGTAAGGGAAAATAAAAAGCTTTGGTATATGTTTATGTATGTATTTTTCCCCTACCCCATGTTTGTCATATTCACTGACTAAATCACCATCTTGGTCTTGGATAACATGTTGGACTCGTGGTCTACACTACTATTCTCCCTGATGAAAGTTTAGAGCTCATATATGGCCATATAGATGAGGAATGTTATGACATTACAAACATACACACGCGCACACACAAACACGCACGCACGCACACACACGCACGCGCATACACACACACGCACAAACACACACATACACACACACACACATACACACACACGCACGCGCATACACACACACACACACACACACACACACACACACACACACACACACACACACACACACACACACACACACACACACATACACACACACACACACACACACACACACACACACACACACAAAAAAAACTCTTGCCCAACAGAGAATGGTGCCAGCTTGGAGTGTTATGAAGGTTTTCAGCTTTGAGCAGGGACTGAGCTTAGACTGCTAAGTTAGTAGGCGAGTGTGGTATTACTACGCAAGCAAGCCCCTGTGTATGTATGTATGTGTGTGTGTGTGTGTGTGTGTGTGTGTGTGTGTGTGTGTGTGTGTGTGTGTGTGTGTG
>NC_134792.1:23344486-23349486 GCF_046742065.1 Oratosquilla oratoria
TTGTTTAAATTGTAATATAAATTATGAGCAGTTGTCCCATACTTGTTGGTTACCAGGACGGCCCAAACGTCCCATACTTGTTGGCTACCAGGACGGCCCATACGTCCGTCACGTGTACTTCTTCCACTACCTCTCCGAATGCCCTCTTCACTATGTCATATATTCTGTACCTTGTTTCTTCATCTTATAATTCCTTCTTTGTATATGCACTGAAGATGTAATTATACGAAAGCGCTCTGCTTCGTTAGTTTACTTTTCCTAGTGGTTACTTACGCATATATATATATATATATATGTGCGTGTGTGTAAATATATATATATATTAATATATATATATATATATATGGATTGAAGTCAACTGCGCTGATAGGTTTGGCTATCTTAAGATTCAATTTCTTCAGTTTGAAGAATAACTTTTTGTCGTCATAGTTCAAAGTATGAACATAATCACCCAGGGCCCCCTTTCGACTTCGCCCGCTTCTCCAAGTGACCTCCCCCAGAGACTCCCGTCGTCCTCGCCTCCCACTAGTGACCTCACCCAGAGATTTCATTTGACATCTCCTTCTCCTTCTAGTGACCTCACCCAGAAACTTCTTTTAACCTCCCCTGCTTCCTCCAGTGACCTCTCCCAAACAATTTGCGATGACCTCTCCCACAACCCTTACCACCCTGCTTTTTAAGGACTGACAGTCTTAATGACCTCATTATAGGTCGATAGCCTTAAAGATCCAACAGAAACCATTATTATTTGCTTCATCTTCGTCGATAGCAGACCTAGTTAGCCTTTGAATTTATAGTTCTTCTCACCCTGAAGAAGCCTCCGTGAGAGGCGAAAAGACTTAAGTTTTCGGTGTTTGTGTCAACAGCTTTTGTACTGTTACATTGTGTCATTATAACCATTGGCATTCAGCAGCGCCTTTTACTGCACCCTCTTCTCCATGATTTTGAAATCATGAATGATTATGTTCATACTTTGAACTATGACGACAAAAAGTTATTCTTCAAACTGAAGAATTTGAATCTTAAGATAGCCAAAGCTATTAGCGCAGTTGACTTCAATCAAAATTGTCTACGTGAAAACCTGTGCCCTAGAAATATATGTATATATATATATATATATACATATACATATATATATATATGTATATATATAAATATATGTATATATATGTATATATATACATATATGTATGTATATATATATATATATGTATATATATATCCATATATGTATGTATATATATACATATATATGTATATATATACATATACATACATACATATATACATATACATACATATGTATATATATATATATATATATATATATATATATATATATATATATATATATATATATATTTTTTTTCACCTTCTCGAAAGTCTTTTCCAAATCCAAGGATATACAATGCCCACTTTTCTCTTTCATGCATATCACTGACAAATATCAAATAGAAAAATGATAATGGTTACACATAAGTTTTCTTTTATGAATCTAAATTTATTTTCAACCAAAGATTTTATTCTCCAGGTTCACCCTTCTGTGCTTTACAATACTCTCACACATTTTGGAAATCGGTTAGATTAAGGACGCTGTCCTGCAATTCACGGTTACTCTAGTTTTCTTACCCTATAGATTTGCGACACAATGGCTGATTCCTAGATTTTCATCTTTAAGGAACAATCAACCAGTAGGAGGTAATTCATTTACCAATTACTCTATCAATTATTTCAGTATGAGATTGAAAATTGTAGCTGATCTCAAGGTCCTGACTCTCAAGATCTTTACGAGTTTATTCATTTTGTATATATGTCTTTTCTATGCTCATTAAAATGTTGGACCTCAGTTTTTTTTTCTTCTTCTTCGAATAAGAGGGAGGGTGGAGGTGAGTGGAATAAATAGGAAATGGAATGGGTGGGAGCGTTTTCTATGCTTTTTTCTTTTTAGCTACCCCCGCGTAAGGGGGGAAAAGCCTTTGTTATATGTATGTATGCTTCTTCAAATATTATCCAATCTGAGATATTCCTTCCTTGTGCTTCAGCTTAACATTCACAAATATATAGAACAACTTATGTTTATTTCTGTTTATCAACTACAGCCGACACTTTTCTATTTCTTTTGCTTTCCTTTCCGTTTATTGTGTGCATGTGTGTGTTTGTATATGTTTATATATATATATAAATACACACACACACACACACACATATATATATATATATATATGTGTGTGTGTGTGTGTGTGTGTGTGTGTGTGTGTGTGTGTGTGTGTGTGTGTGTGTGTGTGTGTGTGTGTGTGTGTGTGTTCCCATCGCGCCCATATATGTTACGTTGTATGCATCGTACGAAATGGATGGAGAGTTAGCTTATTGTAAAAGCTATTGTCTAGTTCCACTGTCTAGTGCACCTCTAATATACGACGGTACAGGGAAGGTTAAGAACTCATATTTCGCTTATGACATAGAAAAATCATTCATTACAAAACTAAGCCCAAGTTTCAGCATGAACTTATTTTTCTTTACCTAATCTGTAGTGCAATATGACCCACTAGCAAAGTGCAAGTTAGTGATTATTAAACTATAAATACAGTGATATATCGCCACAATGTAATAAGCACCGTAAGTGTATTACCGAAATGTATTACAATGCTTTTATTAGTTCCCATTAAATTAGTAATAAATTCTGGGGAGAAATAAGAACTATAAATATCAAAACGTCCATTTTCAAGAATTATGACATCAGCATGCTCCACGAAACCAATCTATTAGTAATTTGGGTAAAACGTTGACGATGGTGTTTTTAGACCTTGTCTAAGTCATTATCGATTAATTGATTGATTGATATGTTATCCTTTCAATTTTTTATGTATTCATTTAGTTGATTATCTAAATTAGTTAATTTAATTATTTGTTTATTTATTTATTGGCTATCATTTTACTTCAATGTTGTCTTATCCTAAGGCTAGCAAAAAAGGATGTGGAAGGTAGAGGTGAATGGAGTGAAGTTGAAGGGACGACCGAGATATGAGTGAAGGGGGCCTTGTGTTAAAGGAGAATGTCTGCTGAACAGGGAAAGGAGATGAGAAAACTTTAAGTAGAGAATATTTGTGAATAAACCACAAATTGACGCGACACAATGGGAATGTTTGTTGAGCAGAGAAGGGAGTAGGCAGGAGAAAATTGTGAGTGGAAAATGGTTGAACGAAGCTCATTGTTGAACTCAGTCCCGTTGTCAGAAATCAGAGTTTTGGGTGTAGTGAACGGGCATATGAGTTTGTCAAAACGGGACTTTACCACGTGTTGTGAAGAATACAGAATAGGGGAAAATTATCGACAAAGAGGTATTGAATTCCGCTGGGTCCAAGTTGTAACTTAAGGGGATCAATAGCTACTGTGTCGAATAGTTTATATGGGGCAGGATAAGTTAAGATAGTAACATGACCGCTTATATGACTTTTTTGTGACGAGCAATAATGACAAGCATTAATGTGTGAAAGTATATTCTTCTTCATGGTTAACCAGAAATAGTGCAATCTGGCTTGTGTAATGCATTTCTCCTTGCCAGGGTGTGCGGCAATGGAGTAGTGTAGAAATTTCGTGTTTGCTCGTTAGTGTTGTTTTGTGATCGAGTATGTCAATAACTAATGTGTAATTGTTGAGATTGGGAGGGGGATTAATCCATATCAATTATGGTTGCATGTTAGAGGAGGTATATAACACGTTTCCATAGAGAGTCTGATATTTGCGCTGCAGCTATGCACGCTTGCGTAAGAATTACTGAAATGGAATGTTGACTAATAGTCGTTATATGGCGACTAAGAGCGTCTGTTACTATATTCGCTTTACCTTGAACAAAATGAAATGTGGGTATGAATTCCTCTATGATGAGGAACCACCGAGCAAGTTTTCCCGATAGATTCTTTCCGTTGAAGAGATGTAGTGTGACCAAGGATGAGATGGATGGATGGAATTAAAGGGGCACTGAGGAAGGAAAGGAGAACACCGAAGATAGGTGTGAGTGGATAATGGTTGTGTATGGATGATACTGTGATGCATGGAAGGGAGTGGGTGGTGGATAAGTGGGGTGAGGGAGCGTGTGTGAATGATATTTTAACGCAGCCCAAAGGGATTTCTCCTCATCTTCTCTTTTTCTGAATGAGAGGACGGAGAGGGGGGGGGGACTGATCAAATGAAGTGGCTTTTGTGTGAATGTGATGCGTCTCGCTACATTGCTTCAGAACCAGGCTAGTAGGCGAGATGCAGGGAAGACCTGTCATCTAGGAGTAGCCAAGATAAGAGGAAAGGAGGGGAGGTGAATGGGAGTGGAGTATGTGGGACGGAATGGGTGGGAGTGGATTTTATGCCTTTATTTTTTATTACCTACCTTGCAAGGTGGAAAAAAAACGTTGATATATGTATATGTATTTATATGTATATTATACATACACACACACACACACACACACACACACACACACACACACACACACACACACACACACACACACACACACACACACACACACACACACACATATATATATATATATATATATATATATATAAGCATATATATATATATATATATATATATATATATATATATATATATAGATATAGATATATCCACATATTTATACGTTTGCAGTTTAAAGAATTATATATATTATTGTAATAATGAAAATTGGTGAACAGTATTCAGGAACCACTGAAGGTATGTTAACGTGATACCTCGTGGGTAGAGGTTATCTTTTATGCAACCTTCCCAAGTTCCTTTTTCAACCAATCTCTCTGCATATTTATTGTGGCTCTCTTTGTTGCGTTGTGTACCCTGAAAATGTCTTCATAGGCAAAAGCGTTTCGTCTTTCCAATATTTAATGTTACAGCGGCTTCCCACGTATATATAAATATGTATATACATATACATATACATATACATATACATATATATATATATATATATATATATACAAATACATATACATATACATATACATATATA
>NC_134792.1:23366986-23376986 GCF_046742065.1 Oratosquilla oratoria
TTTTTCCATCATGGTTCCATCGTATGTATGTATGTATGTATTCATGTATCCACATATGTATATATAGTGCTTCTTCGACTTTCTAATGCTTCTAACCTTGTGAACAATATTATTCCGAACCTGAGGACCATAATTAGACCACGAAGTAAAGGGCACATTAATTAGTCAGATGTGTGTAATTGGACTTGTGCTTGTGTGTGTGTGTGTGTGTGTGTGTGTGTGTGTGTGTGTGTGTGTGTGTGTGTGTGTGTGTGTGTGTGTGTGTGTGTGTGTGTGTGTGTGTGTGTGTGTGAACCTACACTAGAAGTTTATTGACCTTATATAATCAATAGTCAGTGTACCTATTTTATCATTCCTGTAAATCGGTTGACTAATGTCTTATCTGTCATGAAGTTTCAGGCCTTTCATGGGATGAATTCTAGATAACCAAATATCTAATGACTCATTCACAACAAACACGTCATTTTTGGCGAATACAGTCATCTGGTATTTGCATTCAAAGCTTTTTATTGTTCGGAATATGCTGTTTTTATATATATATATATATATATATATATATATATATATATATATATATATATATATATATATATATATATATATATATATATATATATTTAGTCATTGTAACTCGTTTACTTTCCCCCAAAAAATATGGAAAAAAAAGAAATTCAATAGAGGTTTAATTTGTTTTCTGTACTCGATTAACAATTGACACTATATGTATGTTCTGAGCAATTTCTAGACAACTTTTTACAATAGATGTAATTTTTTCATCCTTAAAAATGACTTTTCTTGAATATAGTTGGATAATCACGTTTTATTTTATCTGAATTGACTTAATTCTACCTTATCAAATTTTTTCTATTCCATATTTATTTGTTTTTATGTTTTTATCTTAATTCGTTTTATTGCATTTCACTTTATTATCATTCGTTATTTAATTCTACAATTTTTTATCATGTGTTTATATATTCAATTATCTGTTTGTTCATTTATTCTTATTTCGTTATATCATACCTCATCTCGGCCGCACACAAGCATCTGGCATATACACCTGACTACCACTCTCACCTATTGAATTAATTTTAGTTTGTTCAATTTTAGCTTAGTTTAGCTTAATTTGGTTTAGTTTGCGTCATTCTAATTCATTTTATTCTTTGCATTGCATCCATTTAATTTGATTTTTTTATCATTCTTTTTACTTTGTTAAATTTCATTGATCATATTTTATCCCATATATATATATTCATTCATTTTATTTTATTTCATTTTCCCTTATTCTATTACACCCGTTTAATTTTATTTTTTTTATAATACTTTTTACTTTTTTTAATTTCATTGATCATATTCTATTCCATATATATCTATTTATTCATTTTATTTTATTTCATACTCCCTTATTTTATTATATTTAGTTTTTCGTAACTAGTTCAACCGTACTCTACGTAGACCACGCCCATGATTATTCATTACAGTTGTACCCCGCCTCTCCTTCTCTTGTCTGCGGCGCACTCTTGCCTCCGCAACAAAAACGTTGACTCCACCAGACGAACACAAACGTTTTCAATAAGGTGGCAACACCCCTTCACCTGAATTCAGTTGCCTGGCGTCACCCTGATAGCCTTAACACCTTCAAGACGGTAACCTGGTACTTACCTGGATAAAATCGACTATTGTTAGACTGGATTTACTACGAAAAGGGCGTTACTGTAGTAGTAGTAGAAGGGTTAAGATTTTTTCTCTTTTTGCGAGCGCTTGCGTGTGTGTGTGTGTGTGTGTGTGTGTGTGTGTGTGTGTGTGTGTGTGTGTGTGTGTGTGTGTGTGTGTGTGTGTGTGTGTGTGTGTGTGTGTGTGTGTGTGTGTGTGTGTGTGTGTGTGTGTGTGTGTGTGTGTGTGTATGTGCGCGCGCGCGCGTGTGTGTGTATGTGTGCTTGCGTGTGTGTGTGTGTATTTGTGCGTGTGTGTGAGTATTAGCATAACTGTGTACAGGATAAGAGCTACGATCATAGCAATCCGCTCCTGTGATTCCACTAATACATTCAATTATTTAATATTTTCAAAATGGACTCCCTGTTTACCACGTAAATCATTAATCATTATGCGAAAAAATAGATAAATTGTAATTGTCACTTCAAATGTCACAGACTGGAAACCCGCTGCAACTTCTTCGATCCTTCCAAGAAAATCTCTGGGTTGAAATTTTCGACTCTCTACATTATATTCATTTGCATTTGTTTGTACTTCGCTGGCTCGTAGAAGAAAGATGGGTGTCAACGCTGTTGGCTCCCATTATATGAAAAAATGAAGAAAAAAATTCTGAAGTTGTTAGAAAGAGGGGTCTTGGTGTCATTCCGGACACCAAATGCCAGCCCCTCAAGGCAGCATTTCCAGAAGAAGCAAGGATGCTGATGGGAGTTGAAGGCTTGAGGTAGAGAGATGGATAATCCTCTCCGACATACTTTTTATAAGAAAATAAATAAAATAGATAGATACATAGACGAATCAATAAAATAAAATCAATCAGTAGAAGAATACAAAATAAACAAGTAGATAGATAGAAAAATAAAGAGGTTGATAAATTAATCAATGAACAAGTGAATATATAAATGAATGAATGAATGAATGAATGAATAAGTAGATACATGAATAAATTAACAAATGAATAAATGATAAATGAATACATACGTGAATAAATAGATAAACAGACAAATGAATGAATTCTTAAATATGTAAATAAATAATAGATAAATGAATATATTATCAATACAAATAAATACATATGTATATGTTGAAGCATGTATATATGATAAATTAATCAGTGAACAAGAAAATATATATGAGTGAATAATTGATACATGAATAAATGAACAAATAAATAAATGATAAATGAATACATACATGAATAAATAGATAATATATATATATGATAAAGCATGTACATGTACAAATGGAAAACAGATCAACGATTAAGTACACAAATATACAAGTAAAGAGATATTTGTATAGATATGTAAAACAGATTCCCTGAAACGAGTCATCTGTCCAGCAGTGGTGAAGGCTGAGAGATTCTGTCGAGGAGGGAAGCCACTTGAGAAAAAATTAAATAGATAAATAAAAAGAAAAAATCCCAGCAGACGCACAGGTGCGGCCCAACCGACAAATTTGACATATCTGCTTAGATAGCCTGGGTAAGAACAATCACCAGCGAGGTCTGAGAATTTTTTTTTATGCAGTTAAGATTTGATTTACTTAGTTAAATGTTCATTTACGTCATTGGTTTCATTCATCTAGTCTATTTCGTTTTATTCTAGATGTAGTGTTTATTCCGTCTATTTACGTGTTAATCTATTTATGATTTATTTATTTAGTCATTCATTTATTCATTTATATATATATATATATATATATATATATATATATATATATATATATATATATATATATATATATGTATACTCATTTATTTCCCTTCTTCACTCTCTCTCTCCCTTTCTCTCTCTCTCTCTCTCTCTCTCTCTCTCTCTCTCTCTCTCTCTCTCTCTCTCTCTCTCTCTCTCTCTCTCTCTCTCTCTCTCTCTCTCTCTCTTTATCCATTTATCTATCATCTATCTATCTAGTTAGCTATCTATCTATCTAGCTAGCTAGCCATCTGTCTATCTATCTATCCATTCATCTATCTATCTATCTATCTATCTATCTATCTATCTATCTATCTATCTATCTATCTATCTATCTATCTATCTATCTATCTATCTATCTATCCCTCCCTTCCCTTTCTCTCTCTCTCTCTCTCTCTCTCTGTTTTTTGTCAGTATGGAACTCACTCATTTGGTTATACATTTGCGTTTGCAAAAATGACCATTCCCTCAGTACGTAAAAGGAGGTATGTATTTTGTAGATGTGAGAGCTTTTAAGTTTCTTACAGAAATGGTTAAAGTATTCAAATGGATTCGAAATCTTAATCCTTAACCTCTTAAACACTGTTACGTCCTTATGAGACTCTTTTCCTTTGCACAAGTGACGGCTGATTTCATTCAATAGACGAGTGGTCTTGGACGAAATGGGGTCTCGGTCGAGTGAGGTTTAGTTCAAATCCGGGGGCTGTCCATCTGCGGAATGAATGAATTTTAGTATTTTAGATAAAAGTACAAAAGTACAAAATTCTTTGCCGTGTTGATCAAAGGTGAGGACACCAGCCGGAGGTTCTGTCCATTATCCTTTTACCTTCCCACAAATACACAACCTCATCCCCAAGTCTTACACAACAAGAGAAAGCGGAGTCCAGCTGTGGATGACGTCTTAGAACCATCAACACGGTAACACATTTTTTCTATATCATATCAAGATCGGATTATTTTATTAAGAAAATGATCGAAAACTATTCAAAAGCATCTGAATCGACTGACTCCTTCTTGTTAAGTCACTAGTTGGACTCTATAGTGAATAAAAGCTGGTTTAAATTGGATGGGAAATTGTATGCGTTGTCATGTTGAAAGAACTCACACAAGAACGGAAACAGTAAGAGACATCCTACGAATCAGAAAACTCAGGAGGAAGGCGTAGTATCATAGGCCTTCCAAACCTGTTCCAGGACATGAAACAACCCTGGAACTTAGTCTGGACTCCATAATTGCAGCGTTCCAGGACAGGTCTTATAAAGAATGGGAAGGAATGGCTATCTCATTACTTAGGTCGACCAAGGTAGGAAGGGAAAGGGGTACTTAGCGAAAACTTTGACTCCCCCTCCTTCATCTCCCCCCTTTCCTCTCTCCCAAACTTGTACTAAGGTGAATTTCACCCCACCAATGGTCCTGAATGAGTGAAAATCTTACGCAAAAGCAGTCCAAGTCTGAAAAAATTTTCACCCAATTTTGTTTTTAAAAACGAATAAAATAAATTCGGGAGGTGGCCATGGAGGGTTGAAATATTCGACCACGGATTGCATCATGGGTAAGGTCGGGTCCGGTGTTATTGTTGTGCGATTTCTACCTGTCAAGACCTCCCCACCATAGGATTATCCATATACACATTACAATGGCGATAAGAAGCTTACACCAGGAGACTCTTTGTAACTAATCCATCACCTTTGCCCTTTATGCTCTGACTGCAAGGTTAAGGTAGCCACAGGATCTTAGCCTGGATCCGTGTAGCGCCGGGCGAGCCATGGTGACTTGCAAAATAGCTGCCGCCGGGTGATTTTATTAATAGCATGGGAGGACAAGGGTCCATTTCACTACCACAGTTGCCTTATTACAAAGGATTACAAAGGAGGGGCATGCCGACAGGGGACCTTTTGGTCCATAACTAGGTCGGATGCGGAAAGAAATTATAATAATGATAAATAAATAAAAATAAATAAAAATTATAATAATGATAAATAAATAAATATATATATATGTATATAATAATGATGAATAGATAAAAATAAATAAAAATTATAATAATGATAAATAGAAATAAATAAAAATAATAATAATATAAATAATAATAGAATAAAATAAATGCATATGTCTCCACCTGTCTTTATCTGGCGATGTTCTTCAAATGGGAAGCGTCTGCCCGTAATTCATATATTCTTATGTACACACTGCAGTTAGTGATTAAAATATAATTATTTTCATGTTGACCCGAGTCGGTAAAGTTCCTGTATAAGGAACATAAAGAGAATGCAATAAATTCTTCAAGATTACTCTGTTACTGAGAAGAGGATTGTTTCTAGCGACATCTAGAATAAAAACCGCAAAATTGTACGATAGATAATGAAATTAAGATAGACTTAACCACATGCGAAATTAGGAAGAAAATGAGGGAAGAGCATTGGCTTCCAGTAAGTAGAAAATACACATATATATTAACGTCCAGCAAATCTAGTGGAAGGTTTAGAGAAACTGCACTAGAAAGTGACAACCATTGACCGAGATCACAAATTAAATTAATATATAGATAGCAATTATTACAGTAATAGTATAAGCAAAAAAAAAAAAAAAAAAGAGGGAATAAAACTTTGCTCAGATTCTACATATTCGTTTCTCTCCTGTATTCACACCCGAACTAAACTGGATATCACTAAAACTGGCATCAATACTCTTACACAGCTACACTTGCGAACCTGAGCACAGTTATTCAGCAAAAGGAGGCGAACGGACTTCTGTAGGCGACTGTGCGAGTAGCTTATGAACAGGATCTGCCAGAGAGAAGACGGAGAGAGATAAATGCATCACCTCATAAGAATTTAAAAGACGAAGAAGATGGATGGAAGAAGGAAGCTGCGACCTCTTGCGGGTTTCCTGATAAACCTATCATGGAAGAGGAGGTAATGGAAAATGTGTAAGACTGGGGAAAAATATATTTAACCTCATTTAATCTACAAGGCAATCCTTGGTCGAATAGAACCGTCTAATTATATATATATATATACATACATATACATATATATATATATATATATATACATATATATAAACATATATACATATATATATATATATGTGTGATATATATATACATATATACATATACATATATTGTGGTCAGTAAATCCACATGTGTACCAATTTCTAATAATAATATTAATAATAATATTAATAATAATAATATTAATTATAATAATAATAATAATAATAATAATAATAATAATAATAATAATAATAATAATAATAATAATAATAAAAATAATAACAATAATAATAATAATGATAATAATAGTAATAGTAATAATGATAATAATAGTAGTAGTAATAATAATAATAATGATAATGATAGTGATATTGATAATGATAATATTAAGTATATAATGGTAATAATAACAATGATAATAACAATAATATAATAATAATAATAATAATGATAATAATAATAATAATAATGATAATAATAATAATAATAATAATGATAATAATAATAATAATAATGATAATGACAATGATAATGATAATAATAATAATAATGATAATAGTAAAAATAATAATAATAATAATAATAATAATAATGATAATAATTTATAATAATAATAATAATAATAGTAATATTAATAATAATAATAATAGTAATAATGATAATAATAATTATAATAACAACAATAATGATAATAATAATGATAATAATAATAATGATAATAATAATAATAATAATAATAATAATAATAATAATAATAATAATAATAATAATAATAATAATAATAATAATAATAATAATAATGATAATGATAATAATAATAATAATGATAATAATAATAATAATAATAATAATAATAATAATAATAATAATAATAATAATAATAATAATAATAATAATAATAATAATAATAATAATAATAATAGTAATAATAATAATAATGATGATGATGATGATGATGATGATGATGATGATGATAATAATAATGTAATTATTTAATTATTATATTAATAATAAAATATTAAATGTGATGAAAAGAACAGAGTAGTAATAATGGAGGATGCAAGATTTGGCAGGATGTGAAATTTATAGAAATATGGTAACTCGATATATGAGAAATTGATAAAGTAAAAGAAAGTTCAAAGGCAAAAATAGTGAACTTAGGGACGTGAGAGAAGGTATCTACTTAGGGTCGGTAGATCTGAGAAGCCATTCGTGGAGGGAAAGTGTCGAGGTAGATTTTGTCCATTTCAAGTCCTCAGTCCTCTTGTTTGTGTTTTTGTAATGGGCAATGCAAAGGGATTCAATTGAATCCTCAAACAACTCATTTGTTCCCGTGATTTGAGTAGCGGACCAGATGACTTTCCATTGGTCGACTTCTAGCAACCAGAATCAAGACTCGTCTACATCATAATCAAGACTTCATTTCGCCCACCTGTTCTTACGTGCTTTAATACAAGCGCACACCTAGCTACTCCACATGGTAATTAAGTATTCATTTATGATTCATGAAACATATGTAAGTTTAGTATTTTATGATTAAGGTATATTACTATTTTTATTATATGTCCATTTATGTTGTTTGTGTCCATTTTATTATTTTAAATCATAATTAATTTTAACGAAGAGTTTAATTATCCTGACTGAACTCCGTCACTCGTGCGAGCATTGTAAGGCCTCAACATTTTTTGTTTTCTGTCGCGACTAGCCTGGCCCGTAGGTGGAGTCGTTTCATATATGTACACACACACACACACACACACACATACACACACACACACACACACACACACACACACACACACACACACACACACATATATATATATATATATATATATATATATATATACATACATATATATATGTGTGTGTATGCACCGTAAATATAAAATAGTGGAGCAGCTTTTCTTCGATACCCGTTGTATTAATAGCGCCTAAGCTTTTATCAAACTGTAGAATTCACTCCATCTTTTAAGATTTAGAACCCATATTGGTTGAGGTTGTGAAACCTACTGGCAATTAAGTTCGTACTTTTTAATATATTGCCAAGCTTGGCTAAACAATTTTATATAATTTTCCTTGTTTTCTTGATAGATTTATCTAGTTTACTGGCTTATCTATGTAATATACCTGTAATTATTATAACTACAACCAATGAAGTTGGTAAAATTCTATTTTCTACTTATAAAAAGGGATCCCCAGGGCTGGCGAAAGGTTTTGTAAGTACAGTCTTTATCCACTTTAAGGTGACTCCTGGATACATGGGCTTCCACTGCCCAACGTCCTCTCAAAGATTACATAAACTCTTTTCGTAACTCTCTCTTTAATATGAATGTGAACATCATGAGACACTTTGCTACAGCAAAAGTGCTGAGTTTTTTCAAAGTGTCTGAACAACCAGGGAAAGTGGCATCATGAGACACTTCGCTACAGCAAAAGTGCTGAGTTTTTTCAAAGTGTCTGGACAGCCAGGGAAAGTGGCAGTCACCGAGGACCACGAAACAATGAGGCCAGATTGAATCAGAAGATACTAAAGTGGCAACTCCCTAAATTGACCCTAGAGTCTCCTACGATGGATCTTTGCTCATGATGGGACTTGAGTGGAACCACTTTACGTTGTATACTTCCATTAACCCCTAGAAGAATCGAAGCGCTGGTAGACTATAGTCCCATTATCGCTTTCTGAAAAAATCAAGGAATACCAGAGATCTGAAGGAAGTCGTCTAGCGCTATGCAAGGTAAAAAAAAGAAAAAAAAATGCATACTGACATGGAGATATTCATCGAGGCAAGTTTAGTCTCACACAGAACCAACGAAAACCGTCTGTTCTAATGCAAATAACCCCGAAAGTGGTTATTTGTTTCAATTCTATATGTGCGTCTTATTATGTGTGTGTGTGTGTGTGTGTGTGTGTGTGTGTGTGTGTGTGTGTGTGTGTGTGTGTGTGTGTGTGTGTGTGTGTGTGTGTGTGTGTGTGTGAGTGTGTGTATGTGTGTGATAGAGTAAAAGAGAGAGAGAGAGAGAGAGAGAGAGAGAGAGAGAGAGAGAGAGAGAGAGAGAGAGAGAGTGCGTGCGCGTGTATGTATGAGCGCGTTGTGTGTGGGTTACATGTATGTTTGTGTGCTTCTCCTTACAGTATATGTTAGTCGTTTATAAATATCTTTTTTGTTGATTACCTTTCATTTTACCTAGTGTTTTTTTTTTAACTAGAGTTAATCTTGTTTAAATTTTCCACAAAATACAAATTAATAAGACAAGCTAATTTCCATTAATTAAAGATACGAACAACAAAAATTAATTACTTATATCTAAGTTTCCCGTACCTATGCATCCCCACCCAGCATCTCCATTCTTTCCTCCTCCTCTTCACTTCCTCCCTCTCTCTCTTTTCCTTTCCTACTTCTTCCCTCCTCGCTCCACTTCTCCCTCTGCCCCTCCTTCTACCCCTCCCCCCCCCCCCTCTTCCCTTTCTCCCTTTTCTCCTTCGCTCTCAAAGCGCACCTCAGAGAGCTCTCAGAGAGCGCAGTGGTGGCGGCGCGGTGGAGCAGCCCGGGCTAAATGATCACCCTTTGACCCCGAAGTCATCTATCACACGGTCAAT
>NC_134792.1:23379486-23384486 GCF_046742065.1 Oratosquilla oratoria
TTTGCCCTTATAAAATGGCACTATACATACTTTCTTCCAGCCTTCGGGTACTTCTGTTGTGCCGAAGCAGAGAATATATTAAACTTCTTTACCTACCACACTCTCAGAGGCTTGTTTTTTTATCTAGTCAGCTCTACACTTACAAAAGAATACGTCAAATTATACATGTTTTCATACACATATACATACACACAAACATACATGTATACATACATACATACACACAGACTCATGTGTATATATGTATACAGTATATATATATATATATGTATATATATATATTATATATATATATGTATATATATATATGTGTGTGTGTGTGTGTATACACTTGGTCTTTGTCTTTGGATCACGTGTTGGACTCGTGATCGACAGCCCTCCTGGAAGAGAGCTCAGAGCTCGTAGGTCCGATCTACGGGTAATGCTGACCTTGCACACACAGACACCCCCAACTCCCCGCGCACGAGAGTTGGAGTAACACCCCTCAGCGCTGCAATACTGATATTATTTCAGCCCCGGCGAGAGTCGAATCGGATCTCTCTTCTGTGTGTGTATATATACACAACACACACACACACACACACACACACACACACACGCACACACACACACACACACACACACAAACACACACACACACACAAAACACACACATACACCACGCTCTACAGACACACACACACACACACACACACACACACACACACACACACACACACACACACACACACACACACACACACACACACACACACACACACACACACACACACACACACACACACACACACACAGCAAAGACACAATGAAATAATTGTATTAAACTATAGGAAGCGCCTGTTGGTGTCTTATTGTGTGCGTGTGTGCGTGTGTGTGTGTGTGTGTGTGTGTGTGTGTGTGTGTGTGTGTGTGTGTGTGTGTGTGTGTGTGTGTGTGTGTGTGTGTGTGTGTGTGTGTGTGTGTGTGTGTGTGTGTGTGTGTGTGTGTGTGCGTGTGTATGTGTGATTCACCATGATCTTGGATTACGTTTTAGACACGTGATCGACAGCTATTTCCCTCCCGGAAGAGAGATCAGAGATCATACATGACCGATCTATGGGTAATGCTGTGACCTAACACGCACACACACACACAACTCCCCACCCACGAAAGTTGGGGTAACGACTCGCAACGCAGCAATACTTAAACTATTTCAGCCCTGGGGGGATTCGAACCCGGACCTTCGAAGTAGTAGCCGGGAACTCTACCAACCGCGCGTGTGTGTGTGTGTGAGTGTGTGTGTATGCGTGTGTGTATGCGTGTGTGTATGTGTGTGTTTATGTGCGCAGGCATGTGTACATATGTGAGTGGATATGCATATTTCTGTGTATGTGTATGAGTGCTTATGTATATTTCAATGATTGTGTGTATGTATCTGTGTATGTGTGTATATGTCTGTGTGTTTGAGTTTATGCCTGTATTTGTATGTTTTATGCGTGAGTGTCTATGAGTGTTTATGTACATTTCTGTGTGTGTATGTGTGCGTTTATCCGTGT
The DNA here is from genome assembly GCF_046742065.1 of Oratosquilla oratoria. Taxonomy (NCBI): domain Eukaryota; kingdom Metazoa; phylum Arthropoda; class Malacostraca; order Stomatopoda; family Squillidae; genus Oratosquilla; species Oratosquilla oratoria. The sequence continues at coordinate 23,381,022 of NC_134792.1, forward strand.
GTGTTTTGGCGTGTGAGGCTATACATGCGTGCGTGTGTGTAAGATATCAGTAACCGCTGTCTCACAGCATCCCGAGGCTGATGAGGACCCGTGAGGGGACCGCTATTTATTTTTTGCCCCAAATGCCCCACTCTAGGCTTAGGCTACCCTGAGCTGTTGGCTTGCCAGACATTTCCGAAGGCTAACTTAGACCTTATGTGAAAATAATAAACAAATAAGCTCATAAAACTGTCAAATAGACATATAGGTGAATATGTAAATGTATATATATATATGTATATATATATGTATATATATATATATATATACATATATATATATATATACTATATATATGCATATACATATGTATACATATATTTATGAATATACATATATATAATATATACATATATAGATAGGTAGATAGGTAGATAGGTAGATAGACAAATAGATAGATATATAGATATTCATATATATGTCACCGAATTTACATTACATATCAACTCACTTCATACATTATTTCGTTTCAAACATTGACGCCTCATATATGTACTCCCCTCATATATTGATCAACTTCGGACGCAGACCAATATGATACAATGAGCCAACCCTGCACATAGACTAACCTCATACACGGTTTAACCTCATACATGGGCTCACTTTGCACATGAGTTCAGCTAAGGTATGATCTCACTGCTAGGCCATGAATGACTTGCCTGGCGCATTAATCCTGGACGCAAATGAGCCATCTTCACGCATGAGTTCTCCCGAAACGCGGACACACCTTGCACAAGGGACCCAGCAACATATGGCACCTTCTGGTTTCCTTCCCCACCCTCGTCTTTCCTCTTCTTTCGTCGTGGTAGACTTTCCAGAAGTCTTCTGGCCAACGACTGGGGAGTTTTCGTTCAGCTAGAAGGTGGTGACGGGGCTGGGTAGGGAGTAATTAGTTCTGTGTAATCTAGTGGGGTCTTCGGTGAATAAGGAATGGACAGCTGACGCACCAAGGATGACTCCTGGTTGGAAGAGGCTGTGAATACAAAATGAAGTTCATTCCTTTCCTCTCTCTCTTTCTCTCTCTCTCTCTCTCTCTCTCTCTCTCTCTCTCTCTCTCTCTCTCTCTCTCTCTCTCTCTCTCTCTCTCTCTCTCTCTCTCTCTCTCTCTCTCTCTCTCTCTCTCTTTCTTCTTTTCTCTCTCGCTCTCTCTCTCTCTCTCTCTCTCTCTCTCTCTCTCTCTCTCTCTCTCTCTCTCTCTCTCTCTCTCTCTCTCTTCTTCTTCTTTTCTCTCTCTCTCTCTCTCTCTCTCTCTCTCTCTCTCTCTCTCTCTCTCTCTCTCTCTCTCTCTCTCTCTCTCTCTCTCTCTCTCTCTCTCTCTCTCTCTCTCTCTCATACGAATCCGGTTGTCAGCCCTGGTTTTCATGTCGTTGGATGATGTTGGTACGTCTGGTTTCTTTCGTCCCTTTTTTTTTTAAATTTACGGCGGAAAACATTACAAAAGATTAATTTATATCACATCATATTTACTGAAATAATTTGTGTAAATTAACCCAGTCGCTTTATTTTAGCACACAAGGCAAACAGCAGTGTCAACTGATTTTGCATTTTATATCAAATCAAAACACGTGCTGTTGATAATATTTCCAAGTAAAATCGAAACCACTTTTACTTAGACCAAACAGATGAAACATAAAAGAACAGAATGACCAAACAACAAGTTTTATCGTGACGTAGGAAGAAGAGCAACTCAGCCCTTGGGGTAGTGTGTAAATGGAATACACTTTTTTGCTCATCCAGGTACCTGGAACAACTTGGAAGACCGTCAACACTTGGGCGGACAAAGCACCTATAAAACTGAACACTCTCTTCTCTAAAGGTGATGAATAGCCGGATTATAAATCTTGAAATTCTCAAAAAATATAGTTCGTCGTTTCCCGCACTCTTCGCCTCCAGTTTCGCATTTGAGTTCTGTCTACTGCTGAATACATTCATTTGACTTTGAACGAAAGCAATATACGAATTTTTTCATCTCAATGAAAGGTTATTTGACAAAGATGTGGATTCTTACATTCGGCTGAATGAAATTGTCTGTCTGGTATTAGGAGGGAATATATATGTATATATATGTATATGTATATATATATATATATATATATATATATATATATAAATATATATATATATATAAACATGCACGCGCGCACACACACACACGCACACACACACACACACACACACACACACACACACACACACACACACATATACTGTATATATATATACTGTATAATATATAATTATATATATATGTATATATATATATATATATATATATATATAATATATATATATATATATATATATATATATATATATATATATATATATATATTTCTGAATATTGCGGCCTTTTTCACGGTTCGCGAGTTGACGCCACTTTTTATGACTTGCTTCAAAGTTATAGCCAGCTTTTCTTCTAGGGTGATGATTTTTCTCATGACTGTCAATTCCTGTAATGTCTGCACCAACGAAGTTGAGAAGTTCATCGAACGATGAATTTGTCATACGAAAACTTGAAAATTTTCTTTCCGTCTTCACATAAATCCTTTTGAAATATAAAGTGTCCTCTGCAATTGCGTGTAGAGTACTATAAGATATACATGCATTCTTCTTCTTCTGCGTTTCTTGCTCTTGGCGAAAAAAGAAAGAAAAATAAAGAGAAGCCAGTCAGTGAAGGCTATTTTCTTGACTGACAAGTTGTAAGGATCGAATCTTGTGTGTAATGTTTTCTTTAAGTCTCTTTTCATGCCATGTGATGGCAGTGTAAAGTTAGACAACGCTTACACTCCATTTAACGCAATATAACGTATTTAACCATGAAAAACCTAAGTTGAATTCCTTTATCAAACATATAACAAAGATTTTGCGAGACGCTGACCACGCAAAATATGTAAAAGTACGTTAGGACCATATTCCCAAAACAGAGATTTTCCACTCTTCAAGTTAAATAGGTTGGCAGGCCTGCTTGTCGCTTCAATGGATGCTGTTATTCAGTTGGTTGATTTAATGATTTCTTTTTTTCTCTCTCTCTCTCTCTTTTTTTGGATCATTCGCTATAAGAGAAAGTAAAATATTAGCAAATAAGAAATCATATGCATCGATGACAACCAGTGAAATCAGGCGTGTCGTTGTACTCACTGAGATGGTAATCAGGCGTACCAACTATTCTACTTGTCCAGGGGAGGAATTTTCTTTTCTTTTTTTCTTAGATCATGAACATGAATGGAACATTGTAGAAGTATTCAAAGTAAAATAAATCATGCTCATTAGAGTAGTGATGGAGACAACTTTACGCTGATGAACCATGCCCTCCAGTCTTTAACGAGATTTGATTAAAAAGAATTGTGACATAACCGTTATTCGTTTAAGCTTTATCCAAAAGCCACCGCTCAGCTGACTAAAATCGCGTGGTGCAAACTAAAACTA
>NC_134792.1:23386986-23396986 GCF_046742065.1 Oratosquilla oratoria
ACTACAGTTTTACTTTTTGTCTACTTGATTTACAAGAGCTGCTTAAAAGGAAAATATTATAAAATGCGTCAAATAGAATAGAAAAACAAAACAACATGAAATAAAGGACATAAAGAAAATGAAGTAATATGAAAGAGTATATCGAGACAAAAGAAAAGGATATTAAATGAAATAAAATAACAAAAGATAAACATGCAGTATAGTTATTGTATGTCATTGTATCCTACTTGTTAAAGCTCTCCCTTTCAACCACTCACGCGCAATAATCACATTTCCCTTTTGATATATTGAATGATTCACATGAAAAACACACATTGGCAATGTCATTTCACCGTATCAAAAAAAAAAAAAAAAGTGAAAACCGCTTTTCGTTCAGGTTATATCCTGCCTCGTAATCCGCCAATAACATTAATTAAATCCCCAATATATAACGGACATTTTAATTTCATATGTATTGATCAATCCCAAGCCTGACGCACACATTACAACAATAAAACGCGACTGTTGCAAGGAGTGTCCACATTTTAAGTCTCTGTCACGCCATCCCACGCTCACTGGTTCATCTTTATGTGGACATTTGTGTTCATATCTTCGAGAGGGGAGAGGGGAAGTTATGGACGCGTGGGGGAGGAGTGTCCGGGTCTAATGACAAGAGCCTTCAGGTCGGGCATGACTATGAGCTTCAGTCGTTGCCAGCACTTGACTCTTTTTTCCTGCTTTTCCTCTCTCTCTCTCTCTCTCTCTCTCTCTCTCTCTCTCTCTCTCTCTCTCTCTCTCTCTCTCTCTCTCTCCCTCTCATTGTATGTTGGGGGGGGGAGAAAGAAAGGAGTAAAGGAAAGGGTAGAGAGAGAGAGAGAGAGAGAGAGAGAGAGAGAGAGAGAGAGAGAGAGAGAGAGAGAGAGAGAATCAATGAGAGAGAGAGAGAGAATCAATGAGAGACAGATAGATAGATAGATAGAGAGAGAGAGAGAGAGAGAGAGAGAGAGAGAGAGAGAATGAGAGAGAGAGAGAGAGAGAGAGAGAGAGAGAGAGAGAGAGAGAGAGAGAGAGAGAGAGAGAGAGAGAGAGAGAGAGAGAGAGAGAGAGAGAGAGAGAGAGAGAGAGAGAGAGAGAGAGAGAGAGAGAGAGAGAGAGAGAGAGAGAGAGAGAGAGAGAGAGAGAGAACTAGATATAACATAGTTGAATAAATTTGTTTTGCTCTGTAATGAATGAAATACAGGTTGAACATAATATTCACTGAGTCTTTGGCTAAAGGAGTGAAGTGAATTGCAGGTAAAATAATGTTGTGGAGAAAAAATGAAAAAAGAGAAAATATTTAATGTAAGGCATTAATTGTTTTTATGTAATACACACTATCTGTTTTTAAGTCTAGTTTGACGTGAGTTTCAATTCAGTCGATATTTGTTGATTAATTTCTTTATTTATTTCTCCACTGTTTTTTTTCATTCATTTATTCATATACTAATGCGTTTATTCATATATCTATTTCTTATTTACTGCATTGTTTGTATATTTTCCTCTTTCTTTCATTCTTTTGTCTCTCTCTTTTTCTTTCTTTCTTCCTTCCTTTCTTTCTTTCTTTCTTTCTTTCTTTATTTCTCTCTTTATTTTTCTTTCTTTCTTTCTTTCTCTCTTTATTTTCTTTCTTTCTTTTTTTCTTTCTTTCTTTCTTTGCCTCTTTCTTTCTTTCTTCTTTCTTTCATTCTTTCTTTCCTTCTCTCTCTTCATTTTTCTTTCTTTCTTTCTTTCTTTCTTTCTTTCTTTTCCTCTTTCTTTCTTTCCTTCTCTCTTTCTTTCCTTCTTTACTATATGTTTACTTATTACGTTCTAAATATCAATTGAAGGAAATAATATTATATTTATATAACGAACCTGCAGAGCAGAGGGACCATCATCCCAAGGACACCAAACATGAGCCCTGTGGAACACCACTACTGAGAGAAGACGACGAAGATTATAAACTTCCGAAGTTAAGTCTTGGTCTAAGGAAAGCGCTAGGAAACTCTCGTTACAGGCGTCTAGATCACAGACGAATAGTGAATTGTTAGAAAAAAGAGATTCCTAGAGCATCCTAGAGAAAGAAAATATATAGCGACCGTACTGCTTCTTTTTATCAAATTGTTTGTACGACACACACACACGCACACACACATACACACACACACACGCACACACACACACACACACACACACACACACACACACACACACACACACACACACACACACATATACACACACACACACACACACACACACACACACACACACACACACACACACACACACACACACATATATATATACATATATATATATATATATATATAAATATATATATTTATATATATACATTAGATAAATAAACACACAGATGAATTAATGAATAGGTAAATAGATTAATAAAGAAATAGATGTATGAATGAATAGATAAATTAATAAATAAATAAGTTGATTAATTCATAAAAAGATAAATGAATGAATAGATTAATAAGTATATAAATCGATAGATATATCAGTAACTAGATAAATATATATATATATATATATATATATATATATATATGTATACATATATATAATATAAATATATATATATATATGTATATGTATATATATATATATACATATATATATACATATTATATATATATATATATATACAAATATATGTGTGTGTGTGTATGTGTGTGTGTATGTATATATATATGTATATATGTATATATATATATATATATGTATGTATTACATATATATATGTATATATACATATGTGTATATATATATACATATATATATATATATATACACACATATATATATACACATATACATGTATATAAATATATATATATATATATATGTATATATATATATATGTATGTATGTATGTATGTATGTATGAATAAATAAATGAATAAATAGAAGATATATAATAAAGAAAATGAATGTATAAATAGATATATGATTGAATAAATAAATAAATAAACACAAAGTAATCACTTTCGTCTTTGATCATTTTCCTCTCTGTTTTTCATTCTGTCTTTCTTTCTAACGATTTCCTCTATGTTTATTCTGGCTAACGTCAAGCAACCTTAGTTATGTAGCACTCCTTCTGTTGCGCAGGGATTAACGACTAGCATCATTGCCACCGAATCAACCACGACCGCTCTGTGATTGAGCCGGACCCTTTACAGTTGCGGAGAAGAAATCAGCTGCATTGTTGCACTGTTTACTATGAGCCAATCCGTGCGTAGTTTTTATTGCCTTCCCACCACCTCGGGAGATGGAATCCTCCTCGCCTTCCTCACACCTCGACCGCTAGAGTATTCCACCCATAAATTATCGCCTCGTTGTGGAGCGAGATAGCTCCATATGGAATAATGATCCTCCTAGATTCCTTTTAACCGGCTCGGGTCATCCATCACTGGGGATGTACCCTTGTTTGCAATACAAAACAGTCTCAAACTCAATTTTGCGCTCTTCTTTGAGCGCACATTATATCATAGGAGCTTTAAGCACATGTGACTGGGTAAAACTCTTCAAGTTAATAAATGCTTTTAGGACTTGGCGAATATGAATGAGCACAGACGTGCATTTATTTTGCCTATATTGATGCGGGTGCTCACGCGTGTATAAGTAAGTGTTCATGAATACATTGAAATCAGCCAACAAGGATCTTCTCATTTATTTTCATCAGGAAAAATAAAACGAATATTTTCGTGCATGTGTGGAAGATTTGCAAACATGCTTATATAATATAAAACTTCATGCTTCCATTACCTGAATACACTTGTGGCAGCATGAATGCATATTGTATATATACTGTATATATATATATATATATATATATATATATATATATATATGTGTGTATATATATATATATGTATATATATATATATAATAAGTGTGTGTGTGTGTGTGTGTGTGTGTGTGTGTGTGTGTGTGTGTGTGTGTGTGTGTGTGTGTGTGTGTGTGTGTGTGTGTGCATGTGTGTGCGTGTTTGTGTGTGGTCTGTGTTTTATTTTTTGTGTGTACGCCCTGAATAGGTACAGATAATGACAAAACATCAAACAAAGACAACCACACAGAAGGAGGAGGCAGTTTTCCTAAAGTAAATACATGAAAAGTAGAAAAAAATGGAAGGAAACCTTTACATCTAATTTTCATGAACTTATAAAATACATATGACAGGGTAGACGGGGGCTGCGAAGATTTGGTGATATTTAATATAAGAAGAAACCTACCAACGGTGATAAAGAGTAATAAAGAGTATAAAAGAGTATAAAGAGTAATAAAAGAGTATAAAAGAGTATAAAAGAGTATAAAAGAGTATAAAACAGTATAAAAGAGTATACAAGAGCATAAAAGAGTTTAAAAGAGTAATAAAGAGTATCAAAGGTGATAAAGAAGTAATTATGAGTGTATGTAGAAAGTAAAGGAAATTCTTTGGAGGGAAACGAGTGTGAAGTAAGAATATAATTTGCCACCGTATGTGTTTGATATATCCATGGTTTATGTGATAAGAAATGAAACTCTGGCGTAGGTAAGTGGAAGCATTAACAGTGGAGTGTCAAGAAAAGCTGAAGGTAAACCACATACTTACTGCAGGTGATGTGATGTTGATAGGAGAAAGGTGAGGAAGAACCTCGAGAACAATTTCTGGGAAGTTTTGTGAGGAGAGTCGATGGGGATTGTTGATAAGGAGGAGGTGATGAGAACGTGAAAAAGAGATACAAGAAGTCCTAAAAGTCAGTATAAGAAAAAAAAGGCTGAAGAGGTGATGAGAACGCGAAAAAGAGATACAAGAAGTCCTAAAATCAGTAAGAAAAAAACAAAAAAAGTTTGAAGAGGTTAGTATCTTTTTAATATGAGTATATATAGAATGGTAGATTGAGGACACTACTGAGGCTGCAACGTAACACAGAGTACTGAAACAAGAAGAAAAAATAGGTAGAATTGTGAAGAGTGTGGGAAGGTTAAAAAACACAAATAGACAAAAGAGGGTTTGGTTGAGTGGATTTTAGAAAACACACTGTTCTATGAAAAACAGGTATGAATATCGAAACCAAACCTTTGAAGAATGATATCTCTTCATAGGGTGTAAGCCGTATCAGTAGAGTTGACAAGTTGTCAGATAGGAGCACAAGAAAGAAAGAAAAATAGAGATATAGAGTCAGAAAGAAAGATAACCTCTATTCGAGTATAAGAACTTTTCTACAATTACACATCTTGCTAACTACTGTAGTTCACCTCTCCAAATGACTTCTACTTTTTCCCTGCATACGTTAGTTAAAGATATTTAGTTCCTAATATATCATAAAGGTCATGAGCGTTTCTATACAAATGCTTGATAATACAATAGCCTGGAGGCAGTTGAATAATGAGTGGGTATGTAAGGACGGGGGTTAACTAGGAAGCGCTTGGATGCGGCCGGAGCCGTAACCTCTCCCATATATGGTGCTGAGGAATGAATCTTGTCTATATCTTATGAAGGTTATCTCCTGCCTCGGACAGGGCACTTTCACTAGGGTCGATAGGTCAGGTTAGGTAGTGGCCGGGCTTCGAGATAGAGCTCGGTCGATCAGAGGAAACAACACCTTTCGTCCTTATACCTTCCCCCTCAGATCCCCATACCTCCCACTTCTCTTCTCTCTCCCCCCTTCCCTTCCCCCCTTCCCTTCCCCTTCCCCCTTCCCTTCCCCTTTCCCCTCCCCCTCCCCATCCCTGCCCCCTCCCCCTTCCCCTTCCCTTCTCCCTTCCCTTCCCCCTTCCCCCTTCCCTTCCCCCTCCCCGTCTCTGCCCCCTCCCTTCCCTTCCCCTTCCCCTCTTCCCTTACCCCCCCTCCTCCCCTTCCCCCTCCCCGTCCCTTCCCCTGTCCCCTTCCCTTCCCCATTCCACCTTCCCCTTCCCCTCCCCCTTTCCTTCCCCCTCCCCCCTTCCCTTCCCCCTCAGATCCCCTCCCTCCCCCTTTCCTTCCCCCTCCTCCATTCCCTTCCCCCTCACCCCTTTCCTTCCCCCTCCTCCCTTTCCTTTCCCCTTCCCTCCTTTCCTTCCCCCCCCCCCTCTTCCATTCCCTGCCCCCTTCCCTTCCCCTTCCCCCTTCCCTTCCTCCTCCCCTATCCCATTCCCCCTCCCCCTCCCCCTCCCCCTTCCCCTTCCCCCTCCCCCTTCCCCCTCCTTCCTTCCCTTTCCCCTCCCCCCTTCCCTTCCCCCTCCTCCCTCACCCCACGCCGATAAAATATCATAAGTCTTTAAGTAACGAAAAAAATCTGTTGAGCATTTAAGAAATATTGCTACTTTTATTTTCTTCCCAAAGCCCCGTAGATCAAGGTCCAGATTTCTCAAATTGTTTATTATCCTAAAGTGACTCTTAACCTTTTTGAGTCCAATGATCTGCAATATAGATCTTTGGTTCAGCTAATGCCAAGTAATTTCATTCACCTGATGAGCGGATTTGTAAAGAAAAAAAGAGAGAGAGAGAGAGAGAGAGAGAGAGAGAGAGAGAGAGAGAGAGAGAGAGAGAGAGAGAGAGAGAGAGAGAGAGAGAGAGAGAGAGAGAGAGAGAGAGAGAGAGAGAGAGAGAGAGAGAGAGAGAGAGAGAGAGAGAGAGAGAGAGAGAGAGAGAATGAAAGGTCATATGCCGGGTTGTTTCATGGGATAATTTTATTTATTATTATTATTTTTTTTTTTAGCTGCACCCTAGTTCCGATTTATTATTATTTACACTGATATCAATACTGATATAGATATTGATAATCATGGTAATGCTAATGTTGATATCAATATTGATATCAATGTTAATATCAATATCAATATTAATATCAACATTAATTTTAATATTAATATTAATATCAATATTAATATTGATATTAATATTAATGTTAATATTAATATTAATATTAATATTAGAATTAATGTTGATATTAGCATTAATGTTAATTGAATTATTTATAATAATATTAATATTCATATCAACATTAATATTACTATTGATATTGATATCACTTTATTAATATTAATATTAATATTAATATTAATATTGATATTAATATTAATATTAATAGTAATAACAATATTAATACTATTTTTTATATTAACATTAAAATTCATATCAATACTCATACCGACATTAGCAATATCATGATTACCAATATCTATATTGATGTTAACATTAATATTAATATTAATACTGATATTAATATTAATATTAATATTGATATAAATATCGTCGTCATCATCATCATCATCATCATCATCATTATCATCATCATTATTATTATTATTATTATTATTATTATTATTATTATCATCATTATTATTATTATCATCGCTACTATCATTTTTACTATTACTATTATGGTCATTAATATTATCATCATGGTAATTAATGTTATTGTTATTATCATTAATATTATCCCTATTGCACAAGAGGATTATCTTAGTAGAAATAAAGTACAGCCTTTTCTTTGTTGAGATGTCGCGGTGATACATAAAAGCACTCGGGCGCAAAAAAATAGAATGAAATGAAATTAAATTAAAGATAAAAAAATAAAAAATAAAGTTCCATTTGGTACAAAAGGTGTTCATCGAGTCAGGTGGTGGAAAAATTAAATAAAAGAATTCTCACCGCTACTGATGGAGTTAATCAACAACTGCAGATTTATTGGGAAATAAAAGAAGAAGAAAAAAAGGAACTATGTAAAAATGCTGAGCTGCTCCACTTAAAAATTATTCTAATTAAAGGGAAAAGAGTGTTTTAAGTGCACACACGTCTATTTGGTGGTTTATGTGGAATGATTTACAGATATGAAAGTGATGGGAAAATGAAGCAGCACATTCATACTATTTCGTTATTTAACATAGCTTTCAATAGACATGACTTTTTTTTTCTTTTTTCTTTTTTTTTCGTCGCCGCAAAAAGATCTAAGTTCAAGGTCAAATTTTACAAAAGCATCCACCTTTTTATTTATTCATTTATTCATTTTCATTTCATTTCATTTCATTTTATCTATTTTTTTATTTTGTATTTTTATTTTATTTATTTATTATATATTTATTTATTTATTTATTTATTTATTTATTCATATATTCACTTATTTTTACGGGAGAATACATTATCGGTGCTAGAAGTTTCTTCATTTTATGTACATACACACGACTCGACGGCCCAGTGGCAGCGTTCGCAACAGCTACTACAGCGCAATCGGTTAAGTCACTATCACCTGTCACGTGCTAGCGCAGGTTCGAGTCCATGGCTGTACCACGTTTCAATTTCTGCATGTATGCCTCCTCGAGTTTCTCGATGTTGATGGCTTAGAATTAAGTGAATTGTGCTGGATGAATATATATATATATATATATATATATATATATATATATATATATATATATACATATACATATATATATATATATATATATATATATATATATATATATACATATATTCCTTCGAAAGCTGCAGAGATTGTTGCTTTCCTATCTCCCCCAACTCCCTTTTCATTTGGTTACTACACCATAATTCTGGCGTTCCCCCTTCCCCCATCCAACCAAAGATCTCCCCTTCTATGGATCGATTCCCATGGGCCTCCCATAATTGACGGTAGTGTTTTCACTGTTGTAAATTGATGTATTACATTTCCTTATTGTTCCGTGTCAGCAGTAGGTGCTTCTGTTGAAAAATACATAAACCACTCGAAGATACATACATACATACATACATACATACATACATACATACATACATACATACATACATACATACATACATACATACATACATACATACATACATACATACATACATACATACATACATACATACATACATACATACATACATATACCAAAGGCTTTTTCCCCCTACATGGGGGGGGGTAGCCACTCGAACAAATATAAGCAAACTTTTCCTCTTTAGTTACACTATGCCTCTAGGCTTTCGTGGATATGAATTGCCAATTGGGATATAAAGAATTGAATAGCTTTGCTAAAGGTTGTACAGTAGATTTTTAATATCATATGAATTTCCATATTCCCATTATCCCTGACGACTAATCTTCACTCAAAAAGATTGTTGATCACATTTTGCTTCTATTCTCCGATAACTCTGTTTTACCTCCTCTTGTAATTCTATCTATTTGGCAGAATAAATTTGTTGGTCTATTCCCAAAGAAATAATATTTTGCCAGAAACTCAACTGGAAAAAATCCACAAGTACTTATGTTAGGTTAGCTTTCTCGATGACTTGCTTCATACAACAACATAAAAAAGCTTTCTCCTTGACTTGCTTCATACAACAACATAATTCTAAACCAAAACCTATAAACTAAAAGTTAATCCTAAACCTACCCCAATCTAACCCTATCCAGCCAAACCTAATATAAACACAACATAAACCTAACCTAAAATAAGCTAAACCTAACCTAATATAATCTAACCTAATCGAACATAACCTAATCTAACATAACCTAACTTAACCTTACTTAATTTAACTTAACTTAATTACCCTATCCTAGCCTAACTTAACCTAACTTAACTATCCTAACCTAACCTAACCTAATCTAACCAAGCCTAACTTAATCTGTCCCAACCTAACCTAATCTAACCAATTAAACTGCCGTATTTCCCAACTCACTAATCAGAACAATTTCCTCCCCGTCCCTCGGGAGCGTTCGTGAGATTGCATTTCGTCGTCAATAACTAGCTGCACTTCAGTCCCTGGGGGCAACATCGCCCTTAAAGAGGTGGAGATGTAGAGATGGTAGAGGAGGATTGTGAGGAGCTGGGTAGATAGGAGAGAAATAGTAATTGGTGATTTGGTTTTACGTTGCGAACTTCCTTTACCAGGAGGCTAGGACGATGCCCCTTACAGAGGACTTTATAGCGTGGAATCTAATGAACTATACCCTTGGTCCAATTCGCGGGTGTCAAAGTTCGAACTGTCGTCACCTAAACCACCGCCGCAGGTATCGACGCTCTAACTCGCCGCTCGGAG
>NC_134792.1:23414486-23416986 GCF_046742065.1 Oratosquilla oratoria
TTATGCTGCTATGTTGTTATGCTGCTTTAACATGAGGCAATAAGTGTGGCCGCCACTAGTGGTGGCGACTATTTGGCTTCCATAGATTTCAATGGAGCTCTTCACACGTGGCCAATAAAAAGTTCCCATTGAATGCTATGGGAGACATCTGACACCACTGGAGGCGGGTATCAACTGTCTTCAGTGAAAGAGGACTTTGTTCTCCACCCTGAAATGTATCAGCCATTTCACACATCTTGTTCATCTTCATATGCTTGTCAAATGACACAGTTGAAAATTAGTTAAAGTCAACAATCCTAAACGAACCAGATGACTACTGACGTCAAACAATTAGTGTGTTGTCACTGTCTCAACCACATGTCCGTTTAATCACTTCAACGAAACTTTATGTCTTGTCAGTCTCAGCCACATGTCCATTTAATCACTTCAACGAAACTTACTTTGTGTGCTGTCACTGTCTCAACCACATGTCCATTTAATCACTTCAACGAAACTTACTTTGTGTTGTCACCAACTCAGCCACATGTCCATTTAATCACTTCAACGAAACTTACTTTGTGTGCTGTCACTGTCTCAACCACATGTCCATTTAATCACTTCAACGAAACTTACTTTGTGTTGTCATTGTCTCAGCCACATGTCCATTTAATCACTTCAACGAAACTTACTGTGTTGTCACTATCTCAGCCACATGTCCATTTAATCACTTCAACGAAACTTACTTTATGTGTTGTCATTGTCTCAGCCACATGTCCATTTAATCACTTCAACGAAACTTACTTTATGTGTTGTCATTGTCTCAGCCACATGTCCATTTAATCACTTCAACGAAACTTACTGTGTTGTCACTTTCTCAGCCACATGTCCATTTAATCACTTCAACGAAACTTACTTTATGTGTTGTCATTGTCTCAGCCACATATCCATTTAATCACTTCAACGAAACTTACTTTGTGTGCTGTCACCATCTCAACCACATGTCCATTTAATCACTTCAACGAAACTTTATGTGTTGTCATTGTCTCAGCCACATGTCCATTTAATCACTTCAACGAAACTTTATGTGTTGTCACCAACTCAGCCACATGTCCATTTAATCACTTCAACGAAACTTACTTTATGTGTTGTCACCAACTCAGCCACATGTCTATTTAATCACTTCAACGAAACTTACTTTGTGTGCTGTCACTATCTCAGCCACATGTCCATTTAATCACTTCAACGAAACTTTATGTGTTGTCACTGTCTCAACCACATGTCCATTTAATCACTTCAACGAAACTTTATGTCTTGTCACTGTCTCAGCCACATGTCCATTTAATCACTTCAACGAAACTTACTTTGTTTAGCTGTAGCCATACTTCAAGACGTTCGATGTTTTCTTAATCTTACTTGTATTACCATGATGATATTTCTTCGGTGCGAGAGGGAATTTCACTTCGGTGAATAAAATCGTCTGGCAGTAGTTAGAATGATCGAATAAAGTAAAATATAGCGATATAGCTCATCAAGAAAGACATGAAATCACTATCAACACTTCTAATGGGATTTATTTTCTTGGATGAATAGAAACTCTTTGCGATAATATAAAAATATATATATACAAAAAAAAGACAGCGAATAATTTCAATAGTATATTTAGTTGTATCAATCCTCAAGACTTCTAGAGTGAATAACTCTAATTCTTCTATTTGATTGATATTGTTGTCTAGAATGGTTAATGGTCTTCATAATGTAATCCCATAGACCCCGGCTCTACCTCATCTGACTGAAATACTCTGAAATTAACCTGAATGAAATCAATGATGAATAGCATGGAGATCATATATGACCTGTGAGGAAAGAGCCTCTGACAAGTCTATATCACTTAACAACATGAAAAAAAAGTTGAAACAATTATTCCCATCACTGCTTCGCCATCCATCATCATCTCTTACGATATAAAAGGAAATTATACTTATGACAACAATACTGACGATAAAAGCAAGAGAAAAAAGTGACACGGATGTGTGTGATGGAGTTGAATGAGTGAGCATCTATCTCCATCATGTGGAGCTACTTTGCCTTGTGGGAAATGGTATTACGAGCAAGAAGGCTTTGTTTAGACCCCCAGCGCCTACGGGTGACTGCTGCTTGGCCCGGCTGTCTTTGCACATAGGGAAAAGGTGACGATTTTGGCCGTAGCTGAGTGCCCTCTAATGTAAACCCAAAGAACATGACATAGGATTCATATCACACTCATTCCACCAGCGAAGGCATCTAAAATAGCGGAGTAGAATAGTCTAATGACAACAAAGTTAGAACAGTATGTGCCACCCGGCACATATGTAGAACACAGTATTTCTAAATATACTGTATAGTTTTGAAAAACTAAGTGTAATCCTATTACTTCGAGGACCCTTCTTGCGAAGAAATATCTAGAGCCGGCCAGAATAAGATATGTTAAATAACAGGCAAGAATAGAAAATATGATAATACTGAGTAAACAAAAAATAGATGA
>NC_134792.1:23431986-23434486 GCF_046742065.1 Oratosquilla oratoria
ACACACACACACACACACACAAAGTGAGGAGAGCCAGTCGGAGGATCACCCCAGGCCTAACTTCATGTGCTTGTGGCTTGTTTGCGCCACTACGGTTGACCACATTGTGGGCCTGGTGAATATGACGAAGCATGTTGCAAGTATACCCCTTACCAAAAACATCAACTCTGGATGACATAAACAAAGATATAAAAATTTCCCTCACCACGAGCGCGGGCGCGCGCACACACACACACACACACACACACACACACACACACACACACACACACACACACACACACACACACACACACACACACACACACACACACAAACATACACAAACATCATTGACAATCCTTACGAAAATGATAAGAATATAAGAACATAAGAATAAGGGAAACTGCAAGAGACCATAAGGCCTGCACTAGGCAGTTCCATATCCAATACCAATATTTTCAGCGCTCACTACATAGTTACTAAGCCTGTTTTATTCGTTGACCATCCTATTAGTAAACCAGTTCTTGCCCACTTCCTTCTTAAATCTAAATTTGTCCAAATTAAATCCATTACTGAGAGCTCTGCCCTGTTGTCTTGATATGATGACCTTGTTTGAGTCACCCTTGTTAAAGCCTTTGATCCACTTGAACATCTCTATTAGATTACCCTGCACTCTGCGTCTTTCCTGAGAGTGTAAGTTAAGTTGTAATCCTATGTGAACTGATGCCGTATAGTTTAGGATGATTCTAATTAATGCTAGATAGAGTTTGATAATTACCTCTACACTTCTATTCGTAACCGTCCTAGTAATGAAACTTAATGCCCTGTTAGCTTTATTTCTGGCGCTAATGCACCGTTTCCTGGATTTAAGGTCAGGATTCACTAGAACTCCTAAGTCTCTCTGGCACACAGTTTTCTCTAAAAACGTGTTATCTAAGCCATATCTATTTTCGGGGTTGTGTAGCCCTACGTTTAACACGCTGCACTTTGAGTTATTGAAGTCCATTTGACATTTGAAAGAGATGAAAGAAGCCCTTTGGATTGGATCTCGCTTGTCTGGTAACTTCAATTTCATAGTTACGTTTCGCTGTGCTTGTGTTCTTTTTAACCAGTATTGCCACATCGTTATATTTGGATCTAAGGTGTGTTTCCCCTTTTTTATTCTTATGTAAAGTATTCTTTTCATTCTGATCCCATATTTCAGCCTATCCGTCATCCATTTAGAAGTATTACTAATCTTTAGTATTAACTTGAGGGGACTAAATAAATTTTGTGCATTTAGAATTAAAGCTGTTAGGTCACTGTTCATTTCATCTAAATCGCTGACCGGGCCATTGACCTCGCACTTGTAAGTGACCTGACCCAAAGTACGCGTATTACCCTACGTGACCCGACACCTGACTGCGCTAATGACGTCCGGACTGACCGTGTATCTCAGTCACAGCCTCTTGGGTCGGTCTCGTAAGTGATCAAATGTCTTAAATGTTTTATCGTCTCATCAAAATTGGCTATCCTGAAATCCGGTACTAGAACGTTATTTGTACTATTCAATTCTTCCCAAATGATATTAAATCCTATTTCTTGATGATCACTAGACTCTAGACTATCTTCCACTTTTACCTTTCTCGTTAAGTGCTCATTAGTAATTTAGTAATTAAAAGTCTGTTCTCTCCCCCCGTAGGATCGGTAATCGTTTGTTTTAGGAAATTATCCTGGACTATATTTAGGAATTTTAGCACTTCCTCATCTCCTACTAAAATTTCCCAGTCAATGTTCCTATAATTAAAATCTCCCATGATCACAACAAAAATATCCTGCAGGATGCTTCCTTCTTGCTCAAAGGTTTCAGCAAGAAGTCCTTTGGGCGACAAGCAGATCTTATAGATAGACCAGTAAAATAGGTACGTTCAGTTTGTGAACCACGTCAAATTATATTATTCTTTATGAAATAAAGCATTCGCATAATAAATATATTTATAATAATGATGATAATAATAATAATAGTATTAATAATGATAACAATAATAATAATAATAATAGTAATAATAATAATAATAATAATAATAATAATAATAATAATAATAATAATAATAATAATAATAATAATAATAATAATAATAATAATAATAATAATAATAATAATAATAATAATAATAATAATAATAATAATAATAATAATAATAATAATAATAATAATAATAATAATAATAGTAATAGTAATGATAATAATAATAATGATAATAATATTAAAGATAATAATAATAATAATAATAATAATAATAATAATGATAATAATAATAATAATAATAATGATAATAATAATAATAATAATAATAATAATAATAATAATAATAATAATAATAATGATAATAATAATAATAATAATAATAATAATAATAATAATAATAATAATAATAATAATCTTAATAATAATAATAATAATAATACTAGTAATAATAATAACAATAATAATAATAATATTAATAATAATTACAATAATAATAATAATAATAATAAT
>NC_134792.1:23446986-23449486 GCF_046742065.1 Oratosquilla oratoria
TGTGTGTGTGTGTGTGTGTGTGTGTGTGTGTGTGTGTGTGTGTGTGTGTTTGTGTGTGTGTGTGTGTGTGTGTGTGTGTGTGTGTGTGTGTGTGTGTGTGTGTGTGTGTTTGTGTGTGTGTGTGTGTGTGTGTGTGTGTGTGTGTCTGTGTGTGTGTGTGTATGTGTGTCTGTATGTGTATGCGTGTGTGCGTGTGTGCGTGCGTACGTGTATGTACTGTGCGTGTGTGTGTGCGTGCGTGCGTTTGTTGGTGGGTGGGTGCTTGCTTACGCGCGAGTGTGTGTGTGTTTTTTGTGTGTTTGTATATGAAGTTGTTGGACTTTGACTCATACATCTTGAAAAAGTATACGGCACCGTAGACATAACGTGATTTTTTTTTTTTTTTTTTTTTTAGGTGTAATAGATTAAACAAACAATTCCTGAGGCTAAGAAAAACATGTACCTTGGAGACGAAGTGTGTTGACTACTTACCATTAAAAAAAAAGAAAAAAAAAAAAAGAGAGAATTCATTAAGGTAAAAACGTGTAATGTCATCACGATTGTCCCTCAAACATACGTTTTGATTATTCATTTATTTATTTATTTATGGTTGAAAATATAAATAAAATCGAAACTAATAACGAGAGTATTTGGGGAGGATATTGAACGTAGGCAAGTTCTTAATGCTTACCTTCGATATAGAGCTATAAAATAATATACATACATACATATACTAAAGGCCTTTTCCCCCTTACAAGGTAGGTAGTCAAAAAGAAAAATGCATAAAAAGCATTCCCACCCATTCCATCCTTAAATACACATCACTCCCCTCCACCCTCTACCCTCCCTCTTATCATGGCACCTCCTGGATGACGGGTCATTCCTGTATCTTGTCCACTGCCCTGGGTCAGAGGCAGCGTCGCAAGACACAGCACATCCACAGCAAGGCCGCTTCATTAAATCGGCGACCCCCCTCTCCGTCCCCTCATGCAGAAAAGGAGAAGACGGGGAAAAATCCCTTCGGGCTGCGTCAATTTTTTCTCACACATACATAAAATAATATACAAGAGAATGATAGGTATCTAGTTGAAAGGATAATTTCAGAATAGATAATAGAAGGTGAGAAGAATATAGTAGAAAGTTTTCGTATAATCAAAACAGAACACAGTGGTGGAGGGTTAATAAGCTTCGTGTTGAAAAAAGTATATGAACAAGTAAATTAAGAAAATAATTGCGATTTTACATCATTGAACATCAATGAGAGATCATGCAAAAGACGGATATTTAACCATACTGGAACCTGAAAATGTATGTACGTATGTAAGTGTGGTTGAATGTATCTATCTATTTGTGGACTTACATTATGGATGTTATGATTTACATATCAACTTGTGTGTTGCTCCTTGAAATTACCGTAATCAAGGTATCGATTTGTTTAGAAACTGTGCGTAATGACAATACTTGAAACTAATGCTTCTAATGCTTTCATAACCAGAACAAATTTAAGAACAATGAAATAACAGCTACGGATAATTAAACTTATCTCTGCTATTTCCTGTAGCAACACGGCTGGGTCTAGACTATAAAACAAATCACCAAAGTAATATCAGCAGGATGATATTAATGTTATAAATAATGCCAATAACTACCATCTATCAAAATCAAATTCATTATACTGTCGTTCATCCTACTTGCATATATCATTACATCTACGATAGAAAACTAGGTTGATTATGTAAATAATATAAAGCTAAGTGATTTGCAACGTGACTGATAACAATGGAAAATCTTGTTGGAGGAAGTTATGATAATGAAGGTAAATGTGCCGATGATATAATTGAGGGAATATCGTATTTAGCGTGATAAAAATTACTTTCATGGCGAGTTGTCTGAACAACTACTCATTATGAAAGCTCACCGTGATGACATTGATGATGTACAACTTCAAATAAAGGTATTGCTTGGATAACCTTGTTAACAAGGTCGTGAGCATAAATTACTTGAAAATGTAGAGAAACGTCACAGAGGGACTATGAATAGGTTAATGTACACATACGAGTTCCTACTCTCTCTCACACACACACACACACACACACACACACACACACACAAACACACACACACACACACACACACACACACACACACACACACACACACACACACACACACACACACACACACACACACACACACACACACACACACAAACACACACACACATACACACACACACACACACACACATACACACACACACACATACACACACACACACACACACACACACACACACACACACACACACACACACACACACACACACACACACACACACACACACACACACACACATGTAAAATATCATATAATATAAAGAATAGAGACAGTGATGAAGAAAATTTGAAAATATCGTGAAGTTGAATATGCAAACCAGCTATCAAAATCAGGTATGGAGAATTTGATCGAGCTGTCAAGATGAGTAATGAATAATAAAACAGTAAAGGTCGGAAACAAAAAG
>NC_134792.1:23456986-23466986 GCF_046742065.1 Oratosquilla oratoria
ATTGCTCCGTCATGTTCACTCCATCCACCTTTGGTCCTCCACACCTCTTTTACTAGCCTTTCTTCCCTCATTCTTTCTGTATGTCCAAACCATACTAATATTCTTTCATCAACCCTATCTCCCAACTTCTTTTCCATAACCGCTTTCCTCCTCACCTCCTCGTTTCTCACGCTATCCATCCTAGTAACCCCACCATGTTCTTTAAGCATTTCATCTCAAACACATTTAAACTCTTCCTGTCTTTCTCTTTTATGTTCCATGTTTCGGCCCCAAACAGTGCTGTCGGCACAATCACCCAGTAGTTTCCATGTCGGATAGTTCTAATTGTAGAAAATATAGAAATACCTGTCCAATAGTTTTGGAAAATATTCTTCTTCTTTTTTTTTTAAGTAACATTTCATCGATAATGAAGGAGAGAGAGAGAAAAAAAAACACTTAATCTATTGAACTCAATCAAGGATGGAAACTTTCTGGTGCATTTTTGCTATTTTGATATTTCATATATTTCATATTTTCCTTCATTATCTTAAAGTATTTCATTTAAATTAGTTACCTATATATTATTCTATTCTAACCTCTGTTATTAATGTTCATTATATTCGTGCACACATATGTATATATATATATATATATATATATATATATATACACATATATATATATATATATATACATATATGTACATGTATATATATATATACATATATATATATATATATATATATATATACATATAATATACATATATACATATATATACATATTATATATATATATATATATATATATATAT
Organism: Oratosquilla oratoria; assembly: GCF_046742065.1. Taxonomy (NCBI): domain Eukaryota; kingdom Metazoa; phylum Arthropoda; class Malacostraca; order Stomatopoda; family Squillidae; genus Oratosquilla; species Oratosquilla oratoria. The sequence continues at coordinate 23,457,780 of NC_134792.1, forward strand.
ATATATATATATATATATTATATATATATATGTATTCCAATACCAGGTGCGCCCAAGGACATAGATATCGCTGAAGACACTGATACCTCTGCATTGTATCAGCCTCCAATTCCCGATGAGAACCAACCAAAACCTTTAAGTTAAGCACAACTGAATGATTTAACAAGGGATTTAGGGTTATCAAAACAGGCTGCCCAGCTACTTGGATCACGCCTTGACGAAGACAATTTACCTGCAGCAGGAACTATATATATCTGTTATCGCAAAAGAGATGAAGAGTTTCGCAAATTTTTTCTCGCCGCATGACAACTCTTCATTAGTAAATTGCAGTGATATTGGCGGACTAGTTGAAGACTTGTGTTTAATTTATATTCCAGTGGAATGAAGACTCTTTGACTTGTCGAGTCAAAGTTCAAAAGCTGTTCTTTTAAATATTGGTAATAAGATTGCATGTGTTCCTGTTGAACAGTCCGTTCAATCAACTGAGAGTTATGAGAATATGAAAATCTTATTCAGTGCTCTGAAGGACAGTCTCCATAATTGGAAGATTTCTGGAGATTTAAAGGTAAAAAAGACAATATTATTTTATGTGTTTTCATAGTGTAATTTGATCTTGTATATTTCAGTTATTTCCTTTATCTTATATTTCATGATAGATACTTTACTTCTTATTAGGTAATGTCCCTAATATTAGGAATGCAAGAAGGTTACACTAAGCACCAATTTATTTATTCATTTATTTATTTATTTATTTGTCTATATATTTGGCTCTTCATTTATTTCTTTATCTATTCATTATTTTCTTATTCATTTTTATGTCTTTTAATGATTTGTGTATTTTTTGTTTATTTATTTGTTTGGTTATTTATTTACTAATTTATTTATTTATATATCTATCTATTTTATTTCCAATTAATTCATTTGTTGGTTTATCTATTCAATTATTTATCTATTGGTTTATTTATCTATTCATCTATTAATTACATTTTTATCTATACCTTCATTTTATATGATACCATTCAATGGAAGTTTTCTAGGCCGAGTTCTCCAGCTTGTATCTTGCTATTGATTTTATCATGGCTAACTTCTCTGTTGTCGAGATTTGATTCTGGTTAATGCCTGACGATTTTATCCAGCCTAGGTGGCATCAACGAAGAGAAGAGATTAATAATTACTTGATCAATTTCTTCATGGAGGTGAATCACCCTATGGCTTTTATTCTGGCTGTCGTGATATGACTCTTTTCAACTTGGGGAGAGTCACCTTGATGAAAAGAGTGTCTACGTCGATGAGCCCTTTGGTAAAGGTGATGTTTTGGTGAACGCAAGATGGTTTTGTTCAGCTAAGTAATGGGCACCTTGAGGTAAAGGTGCTAACGGCCAAATCGGCAGACTCTTTCCAGAGCTCTTGAGGACCCTTTTCTTTCCTCGTTGCTTCCCATTATCCTCTCGACAGTCACTGTGACCGGCGACCCAGCGTCTCTGGAGTGACTGTCACATTATTCAAGGTTCTTGCCCCGGACCCAATAGGTGGCCCTGAAGTTGACGCTCGCACAGAAGTGATCTTGCATTTTACACGAGAATGTTCAGAAGGGTAATCAGTAATTCTTGTGTTGACCCTTTGCTGTGTTAAGGGTTGACTCGAATGGATAAAGCCTTCTGGTGGCAGCGAGATGAAATGTGGAAGTCGTCAATTGCAGTGAAAGAACTAGTAGATACACTCTCAACATCATAATCTTATTGAACTCGAAGGCGGAGATGAAACTCAACCCAATGAAGCACATTATGTTTTTTTCTTTCTTTTTTACATTGCCATGTGGTTTATTTGAGCTCAAGGTTGATTACATTCTTCCCAACGGTAGGTTTTATTAGAATGATTAAAGAAGAAAGCAAGAACACCAAAGGCCAAGAAGAAAATACCAACAGATGTCTTCATGAGTGAAGGTAAAGAGAAGGGCTCAGAAGCACACAAACATCTCACTTTATATTTTGCAAACACACAGACAATTCACTCTAAAAAAAAAAAAGGGAAGGTAAAGGATCTGATTCATAAGCACGCGATCACACAAACAAACTCTTTCGTCTGGCTGCACCAAAAGTGCAATGGAATCCCCCGAAAACAGAGCCGGGGACAAAAAGTGGTCCTCGCGCGCCCGGTCCGTCCACCTCGTGTTCGACGGAACGCGATGGGGGTTGAGAGGTCAGAGCGATAAGACGTGCCCTTGGGTTCCTGGGACCCGCCTAGACTCTTCGTCCACCTTCCAGGCAAAGGGAAGTGACGTGAGATGTATGTGAGGATTATTATTATTAAAAGGTCGAGGAAGCCAACTTGTGAACGGAGAGAACGATTATTATTATATTATCATCGGAAAGGGTGCGCAGGTGAGCTGTGTGTGTGTGTGTGTGTGTGTGTGTGTGTGTGTGTGTGTGTGTGTGTGTGTGTGTGTGTGTGTGTGTGTGTGTGTGTGTGTGTGTGTGTGTGTGTGTGTGTGTGTGTGTGTGTGTGTGTGTGTGTGTGTGTGTGTGTGTGTGTGTGTGTGTGTGTGTGTGTGTGTGTGTGTGTGTGTGTGTGTGTGTGTGTGTGTGTGTGTGTGTGTGTGTGTGTGTGTGTGTGTGTGGTGTGCGTGTGTGTGTGTGTGTGTGTGTGTGTGGTGTGTGTGTGTGTGTGTGTGTGTGTGTGTGTGTGTGTGTGTGTGTGTGTGTGTGTGTGTGTGTGTGTGTGTGTGTGTGTGTGTGTGTGTGTGTGTCGGTGTGTGTGTGTGTGTGTGTGTGTACAGTATGTGTGTGTGTGTGTGTGTGTGTGTGTGTGTAAATTTTCACGCATAAGAATGATTTTGTATATGTTTTTGGATTTTTTTTTATTTTGGAGACACATCGAACATATATTCTATCACATTTGCACACAACCAAGAAGACATTGCCTCAATGGTTTTTGTAATATCGGAAAATAGAAGAAATTTTTAATTCATAGAAGTTTCAGCTGGTCTATACAAAACTCCATGAGGTGATAATTTTTCTTAATTAAAAGCAATACTTTAACCAGTTTCAGATAACAATTAGATTACATAACTCACACTTAGGACATCCCTGCGTTCTTCAAAAATCATCACGATCCAAATTAGAAACCTAGAATATATCATTATTTTATAGATAGTATCTCCACTCAAAAAAAGAATGTTGATCACTTTTAACTACTATCATCCGTTTGTTCTGCTACCCTCTATTTCTCCTTCGCCTCTATGTCTCCACATCCCTAAGGATAAAAACGGGATTTATCGGTTATGAGAAAAATGTAAACGCGGCTTTCATAATAGTGACGCACCTTATACATTTTATTCTGCCTAATAGCAGAGGGTGTCACTTCATCGAAGGGAAGTAACTATCTCGATTTACCCCTTCATTGCAGAGCTGTCCTTTACGTATTTTATCCAGGCTAACTTCGGGCTATTTCATTTGGCTGAGAAGTCATCACCGAGATGAAGAGGTCGAACCATTAAGATCCTGTGTTCCTCCAAAGATATTGTTCTTGGTTGAGATGAATTATTTCATTTTACTTGGAAGGGAACCTCTGGTTGCTCCACGGTCCGGCAGAGGCTGACACCTCCTCATGTATTAGGACCAATGTCTCCCTCGAAAAGATTATCATAGCTGATGCCAGGCAATTTCATTCATCTCACAAGGGGCCTGTGAGTCTTAATGGGTGAAACCGATGTGGACAGTCAGGGAGGCAGACTCCTCCTCCTCCTCCTTCTTCTCCTCACATGCCGTTAGACGTCAGTGTCCGCAAGACGCTCGCGGTCGCTTGAACCCGAACAGGGAGCTTGAGGCAACGGAGGTCAAATTGTAGGTCAACTGGGCAAGTATTTCAGGTTTGGTAAGGTCAATAGGGGGAGAGGGAGGGAGATGGGTGGGGGTGGGTAGTGAAGGGAAATGTAAGAGAAGAAGAGGGTGGAAGGGGGCGAGCCGGAGGAAGGTGGAGAAGAGGCGCACGGAGGCTTTCGCGGCCGAAAGGAAAAAGAGGGAGGAGAAGGAGGCGGGTGAGGTGGAAGAGAAGAGCCCGGCGATATACCCCGGGCATGTAGGATGGGTCGACAAAAAGTGTTCCTCTCGGTTATCTTTGGATATATCGTCGTTGGTTTTACCACGCGGGCTTTCGGAGGTTTCTGCCCGCGATCCACGGCCGGGCTCTTCATTGCGAACGGCTTTTTGTGCACCAGCTGACCTCTGACCTCCTTGGGCCGCAACTGAACTGGACTCTGGTGTCCTTGTGGGAAATCTGGGTTCGGTCCAACCCTCTTCAAGTATCTTATCGTTCTCGATCTCCCTCGGCGGTTCTCTCTTACTGGAAACGAACTCTGTAACAGCACTCTGGCCTATTCAACTTCCTCTTTTAGACCGATGTATCTTCATTGTCAAGCTCACAGGCAAAATCACTGTTCTTCACTATCGTTTTTAGTACATGAAAGAAGATCTTGTATGTCTGATATTTCAGATTAAAGCGTTGCAGTGACAGGAGTGGTTCCTCGTCTTAACTGTTTCTTTATATTGTAGATTTCTTTATTCTCTTTTTCTCAAGGATGCGCAATCAACAAAAATATATAAATATTTGAAAATAAAGGAAGATATAGTAATATGGATAAAATAAAATTAAATGGCATTAGAAGAAATTAATCGAGCCCGTTCAATAGGGTAATGTTAGTTTGACTAAATGAATTTCTTAAGTACAAAATAACAAACAATCCCTTCTCGAACTCTTCTACCCGTGACAGACTCTGCTGACTACTGACAGACAGTTTCATTCAGCTCCAGCAAGAGGATTACCACTCAACGAAACGATAGACTGTGGTTTACCAGCCCTACTATGTTTGACGCTCCTCAGGGGAAGCCTCGTCCAATGGGAAGATTGTAAGCTATGCGTGCACTTCCCCAAACCTGTTACGTCTTTGTAGTTCCTATCTGGGCTCCAACTGATGGTGTTATTGTCTTGCGACGCTGCTGTTATTGTCTTAACTTGCGCCGCGGTTGTTAGCTCACGACTCCCTCGCTGTGGCCGTAAAGGTCTTAGTTCCAGGATCCAGCCATCACTCAGGTTCTCCTCCGCTACACTCAATGTCGAGGTCCTGTGCTCGTGGGTGTTGCCTATCCCCCCCCCTCTCTCTCTCTCTCGTTCTCTCTCTCTCTCTCTCTCTCTCTCTCTCTCTCTCACTCTCACTCACTCTCTCTCTCTCTCTCTCTCTCTCTCTCTCTCTCTCTCTCTCTCTCTCACTCTCTCTCTCTCTCTCTCTCTCTCTCTCTCTTTTCTCTCTCTCTCTCTCTCTCTCTCTCTCTCTCTCTCTCTCTCTATATATATATATATATATATATATATATATAAATATATATATATATATATCTATATATCTATATATATATCTATCTCTCTATCTCTCTCGCTCTCTCTCTCTCTCTCTCTCTCTCTCTCTCTATTTCCCTCCATTTCTTTTTCCGTACCTCTCTTCCTCCCATTTTCCTCCCCTCCTTCCCTCCCTCCCTTCATGTTCTCCCTCGCTCCCACCCATTCCTACTCCAGCCTGGCCATCAATAGACTCGTATACTGAGAAGGCTTTGCTGATTAATCACACAAATGCAATTTGGAAATGTTCATGCGGTGATCAGGTTTCATATGTGCCCAATACCCACTATGGGGTATTGACTGCATAAGTTGTATGCATTTATGCAGTCAATATTTCAGGGATTTCAGCGACGTTCTTGCAAGCCTGAGCCACGCAGTGTTCTTTTACGATTGGAGAAAATTTTCAACCTGGAAAATTAATTACTGGTCAATTTTGAATTGTACTATCATTCCTTTTACTATCGTCCTTAAATTTCTCCCATTACTACATTTATGACTTCTTTCGGTACGACAGCGTCCTCAAAGACAGAAGAGATGATTATCTCCAAGAATACACTAATAACAAAATAATCCTTCTGTAGCATTTTATGACTTTAGTAATAATCTTAGCTTCCTCTAGATGATTTTTATCAACGCTAGAAAAATTCTTTAACAAAAAATAAAATAAATGAATAAATAAATAAATAAATAAATAAACTTATCTACAACATTTTTGTTTCGTTTTACGATGGTCTTATGTACTCTAACTTGAGCCAAAAGACATTATTCATCTGAGGGAAATCTTTCCTCCACCGCTAAGGGTTAAGAAGAATTGGGAAACGGTGATTACTTGATAAGGGGTGAAAGTGGGTTTAGGCTGTGTTCCCAACGCAAGTTCCGCATACTTGGGAGTAAAAGCAAGTAAATAGGGATTCCCACTACAATGATAAGGATTTGTTCAAAGATTTTGTCATGTCTTTGATAACTACTCACAAAGCTTTAGATACCTAGGACAGCTTATTTATTGATTAAAGCATTGTAATACAATAGCACGTTGCTTGAACGAGAAAAAATATTAAATACGATTGTTGTAATATTTCTAGATTAAAGGTGTGTTACACACACACACACACACACACACACACACACACACACACACACACACACACACACATACACACACACACACACACACACACACACACACACACACACACACACACACACACACACACACACACACACACACACACACACACACACACACACACACACACACACACACACACACACACACACACACACACACGCACGCACACACACACACACACACACACGCACACACACACACACACACACACACACACACACACACACACACACACACACACACACACACACACACAGTCATGAAATGAGAATAGCTGCAGTGGGATATCCATTGTCGCGCCCACCAGAAAAGAAATTCCCTTCGGGCACTGTACCAAAGAAAGTGCCAACGTGTGAGTAGATTGTCTTTGGCTTTCCTTTCCCTTGGGGGCTGTAAATACTGTTCTTACAATCGTAGAGATAGAAAATGGTAAAAAGATAAAGGGGATGAAGGGGACGTAGTGGTATTGTTATATAATTTACTTATTTATTTATTTATATATCTTTTTATTTATTCATTTATTTAAATATTTATTTATTTATCTATCTATTTATCTGTTCATGTATTAATTAATCTATCTATTTCTACATTTATCTATATATTGATCTATTTATTCATTTATTTACTCGTACTTATTTATCATTTATTTGCTTATATATCTATTGATTTATTAGGTTAATTTCTATTTTTCAATTTGTTTATTTGTTTATTTATTTATTTTTCTTTTATTCATCTATTTAATAAATTATCTAGTTTTTATTTTTCTTATTAATCTACTTATTGATTTCATTATTTTCATCTAACTTTCTTGGGTTTCGTAAATGATGGTGGCCTGTGTCTATACCTTGTATACAGTATATTGAGTGCGCATTTCTTAGATTAAAACAAACTTTTTTAACAGTTGTTGCAATAACTATCTTTGGGTATCTTTTTTTTTTTATTCGTTTAGTATCACGTTTATTCATGTGTCATCAAATATATGTTTATTTATTTTCTATTTGTTCGTTCGTCTATCAGTTCATTGATTTGTACATTTATTTTCTTATTTGAACATAAATTAGTTTTTGTTTATTTGTTTATTCATGTAAGTGTCTTTGTTAAAACATTTGTTTGTATATATATATCTATTTGCGTATTCCTTTGCGTAATACCCTATCTTTATTTTTACTTACCTTTAAAATTTCAGTCACCTTTCGAAGAATGTTAGAAAATAGGACCGAAAAAAAAAGAATTGTAGGCTAAAAGATTAACTTGATTGAAAATGAAAACAATGAAATGTGATTTTTCGATACTGGAGGATTACATCTTATGTATGGTGCTATTTTATACAATTATTCTTTCTATTGACAGGAAATTTTAGTCATCTAAGGGGGGAGCCCTTTACTCCCTGAAGATTGTTTGGAGTCCAAGTTATTTCCCTTGAGATGAATAAAATTGTCTGGCGACAGAGAGAATAAATATACGAGCCAGACAAGGTACTCACAAAGTTGATCCAGATGGTTTTAACTCTTTAGAGTCCAGGATATAACCTTTATATGAATAAAATTGCCAGGCGACAGACACAAGAAATACACATATTGGTGAAAAGAAAACGGAGTCTTAAGGACACCCGACTTGAGTCCTCGGATGCGGTTTCTGTCGCCAGGTGATTTCATTCAGACAACCGAAAGCTCGCTCCACACCCAAAAGGTTAGCCTATACGAATGGAACTATTGTTTGCTTTCTTCCTCCAAAGGAAAAACTGCAGAGAAACCTTTTCGAAATTTTGGAGTCCTCGACCTTTGCAGACGCTGAAGGTCGTTCAAGCCCGAGGGATTTCTTCGACAAGAATCTGAAAAATCTGTGAGCCTCTGGAATCAGAAGCAAACATAATCTTCGAGACTAGCGTTATCAAAAGGCCTAGAGAAACAACCGTTTTGACCCCTCTCAAACCAGTCATATACTTTAAACGCGCGCACACACACACATACACACATATATACATATATATACATATATATATATATATACATATATATATACATACACACACACACACACACACACACACACAAACACACACACACACACACACACACACACATATACATGTACATATATATATATATATATATATATATATATATATATAGATACATACATACATATATAATATATATGAATATATACATAATAAAAGGCGACATAGACGGGACGAGGATAAGACTAGGCACCCTACTCTCTGTAGACCAAAAGGGACGTTCCTAAAAAAAGCAATGGCAAAAAAGGGTCTGGGAGTTTTCCAACCAAAATCCAAAGGTCTGGGTCCTTTAATGTGTGTGGATGTGGTACATATGAGAGTAAAAGGGAGTAGATAGGCATGTTTGTGAGAAGAAAGATGGGTGTGCTGGTATTGAGTGAAACTAAATTGAGAGGGAGAGGCTAAATTGAGTTTGGAAGTGTAGTTGGGAGGGTGTCAGGAGTAAAAACAGGACGAGGGAGAGAAGGGGTGGCTATACTAGTAAGTGAAGAGAAAGGTAAACGTGTGGTGGAGTGGAAGGAGGTTTCTTCAAAATAAATGTGGATGAAGGTGAGACTGGGAAGGGAGATGTGGGTTTTTTGGTGGGCAGAGTACTTTAAGGAGCTGTTAAATGTGGAAGAGGATAAGGAAGGAAACGTAGTTGAAATGGGAAGCGCTAAGACAATGA
>NC_134792.1:23474486-23476986 GCF_046742065.1 Oratosquilla oratoria
ATATATATACATACATATATATATATATATATATATATATTATATATATATTTATATATATATATATATATATATATATATATATATGTATATTCAAGCTATACCTGCTTTCTTGGTTGTGTAAACTTACGTTCAATACGCTGCACCTTGAGATATTGACATTCTTTTGCCATTTCACCGACCATGTGAACAATTTGTTTAGATCCTCCTGCAGAATCTCGGCGTCTTCTCCTGACCTAATTAGGCGTCCTATTTTTGTGTCGTCTGCAAACCACGTTTTTTACTCTATTTTCATAACCCGTCCTATTTCTTGAAAATGAAATATATAAAATATTCATTACAATCCTCTCTGCCTCCCTGTCATTCCTCTGTAGAACCTTTTCTCAAGATTCATCGAAAAATATCTATTCATATTTTTCTCTCCAGTCAGACATTTACTCGCTCCTTTTGCTCATGATTCATATCCATATTTATTCATTAATTTTTTTTTTCTCTACTACTTGCAACCTGAGATAATAAAAAATTCACACTTCCCAAATCCTCTTACCTTTTACTTTCGCATTCAAATGACCAAAATCTTCATTCTTGTACATTTTATCACTCTACTTATGTTCACATTCCCTTGCAACATTTTTTTTTTGGGGGGGGGCATGCGTGCTCTTCTAAATTCAGTCACAAGCTGCATTAGTCTCTTCTGAGAATCCGACATACATTTAACTAACCAACATCTTCATTCTTGTACATTTTATCACTCTACTTATGCTCACATTGCCTTGCAACATTTTTTCTTTTTTGCATGCTCTTCTAAATTCAGTCACAATCTGCATTAGCCTCTTCTGAGAATTCGACATGTGCGAAGTGTCATCCGTAAATAACAGCTGGTTCTGTTCCCATGTCCTTTCAGTCTCACCCCTCAATTCCTCAACTCTGCCTGGCATTCTTTCGTTTACCTCCCTTACCACCTATCAATCTAAGAGCTCAACTACCGTGACGACATCCCACAACCTTGAATCAGCTCCTTGATTTTAACTGAAAAGATTTACTCTCTTCGTTCCCAACTTTTTAGTGGTGAAAAAGCGTTTGAATCCTTTTAGAAGTCTTCCCCTTGATTTTACCTGAAAAGATTTACCCTCTCCGTTCCCAACTTTCATATATGACCTTTCAGTGATGAAAAAACGTTTGAATCCTTTTAGAAGTCTTCCCCTTGATTTTACCTGAAAAGATTAATCTTTCCGTTCCCAGCTTTCATATATGACCTTTCAGTGATGAAAAAGCATTTGAATCCTTTTAGAAGTCTTCCCCTTGATTATACCTGAAAAGATTAATCTCTCCGTTCCCAACTTTCATATATGATCTTTCAGTGATAAAAAAGCATTTGAATCCTTTTAGAAGTCTTCTCCTTGATTTTACCTGAAAAGATTTAGTCTCTCCGTTCCCAACTTTCATATATGACCTTTTAGTGATGAAAAAGCATTTGAATCCTTTTAGAAGTCCTCCCCTTGATTTTACCTGAAAAGATTAATCTCTCCGTTCCCAGCTTTCATATATGACCTTTCAGTGATGAAAAATTATTTGAATTCTCATAGAAGTCCTCCCCTTGATTTTACCTGAAAAGATTAATCTCTCCGTTCCCAGCTTTCATATATGACCTTTCAGTGATGAAAAATTATTTGAATTCTCATAGAAGTCTTCTCCTTGTTCTGTATACTTGTAACACACGCCATAATGTTTCTTAGTCAACACTGCCATAGGCCTTCTCCAGTTCTAAGAAATGAGAAATTATATTCTTCCCTTTTAGTGAATACTTCTTACACAGCTGTCTTGCACCCTCTACTTTTCTCAGAAACCGACAATGCCCTGCCCCAATCAATCCTTCCTTTCCCCTAAAGCGGCCCATACACGATCAATTATATTGCCCAATTTCATTGTCAATACTCTGAATTGACAATTAAATTGACCGTGTATGGGCCATATATCGCAAATACACGGACAATTTAATTGTCAATTCAGAGTATTGACAATGAAATTGCGCAATATAATTAATCGTGTATGGGCCGCTTAACCCTCAAATAACACACCAGATTCACAAGTGACGACACTCAACAACCGAAAACTACAACATTCGGATTTCTTTTCCTTTCCTTCTATAAAGGGACCACACATCCACTCCAATCCACTCGAGATCCCGAGATCCCTTCCCTAAGACGCACATTGAAGGATCTCAATCACCACTACATTATTACTAATCCACAATGTAAAGCGTTAAAGATGACACTCATCTATTCCAGGTGGCTTTCCGGATTTTATTTCCTTCAGCATTTTTTATACATCCACTTTTTCAATGCTCACCATGCCTGACGCAATAACAATTATGTTGATATAAGTGGTAACGATAATATGAATAGATAAATGAATATACATATATATATATATATTATATATACATATATGATGATGATAATAATAACAATAATAACAATAACAATAACAATAACAATAA
>NC_134792.1:23491986-23496986 GCF_046742065.1 Oratosquilla oratoria
AGAAGAAGAAGAAGAAGAAGAAGAGGAAGAGTCAAACATTATGACTTTGCACTCGTAAGTCCATTGGATGACAGCAGTCGTTTCAGACTTGCCACAACACAATACAGACAGTATACCACGTTCTGAATGCATTAAGTACTATTGACACTGGCAATACGAACTGAAAGCAACGAAGCCTCATGAAATGCTGCCCCGATTTTATACACAACGACTCGACGCATGTATTCATGATGTGGATATGGAAAAGGAGGATATCCAAGTCTCGTAGTCCAACAAATCAAAAGCCTATGACTGGATCTCACCATTCTTAGTTACCTGTTCTTGTTTCCACCAAAGATTCTTCTGCCTCTTCCAAATCTTACAAGTCCAGACGTTGAGACGCCCTTAGTTCTTGCAAGACAAAACGGTTATCGAGTCCATTATATCAAGGCAACGGAGAGATGATTCCTTAAAATGTGAACAAAAACCAAGAGGCTAATGCAAAACAGGCAACCAAATAATCGAGAAAATCTATAACGGTGACAAATTGGTTATCGTTGATTTTGAAGTAGAGGATTTTCAATCAATAATTATGATGCTGGCATCGCAAGAGAAGGGATAAGAAAATAATAATAAATGGAAAATATATTACGTCTTATACGCCCAGACTTCGAGACGCCCTTACCTCGCGGAAAACTCCACCAGGATTCAAGTCCATCCTTTCAAGAATGCGAGAGCGTGTAGGTCGAAGGCGCTTTACGACGCCCAAACATGTGTTTACTCTTGTATCAATTATCTTAACGGGGAAGAGGAAACCAAAGGATGTGACCAGAGAGGGAATGGATGTGTAATGTAAGAGGAATTCAGCATCTGAGATACGACCCAGTCGATTAGTGTAGTACTCTGCAAAAAAATTGGGAGTGGCTGGTGATTTTAAGAACATAGACACCAAGACATATCTGTTTCCTCTATAACTAGGTATTTTCTTTCGTATAATACCATAGTAGGTATATGTTATATGGAAGATAATTATTGCATAAAGATAATTGACCATTACCGTTCACTTTAGAAACTATCGTCAACTTATCGTAAGGAAAAGGCTAACGAGAGACTCTTGAGCACAAATAGATACAAGTCAAAAAGGCATTACTAAGAGAGTACCTTAGCAAAAAGAGAATTGCAACGTGATGCAATTTGAGGCATCTGCCGAAGAATTCTGACTCACCCTAAAAGCCCCCAACCAATTCACGTTAATTTTGCCTTTCCTGTACAATTCCATCTCCGGGATAGGGGACAGCACATTGCCTGTAAAATACACAGTGTAACCAATAGTACCTACCTTACCGGTAAACACAGGGTGGCAATGGTCATAATAGAGCTTATCATGAACAGGTGTGCAGCTCGTCTATTGGTTACGAACACACATAAGAAACGGCAAGTTCACGCCGTCACGAGACTCGGCACTCACCGACAAGTAAACAAACACGAAAAGGATCCAAAGGCGTGAGGGGGATTCTGTTTTACGGCCGTAAAAGGAATGAGAGAGAGCCCTTCTCAGGGAGTAATGACACCTTTACCCGTTGCAAGTTGTACAACCTAAAACAGGCAATACAAGAGAAGCGCAAGGGAGATTGACTCATTAAGTGATAAAGCAAGATAGTTCTTACGACTCACGTTAAGATTGAGTCGTTACATACTCAAGTGACTCGTTTTTTATCCAATGCTTGCTGGAGATAGTCTTGTACCCAAGGTTGAGAGCCTCTGCATGCTTGTGCGCAGATGGTGAAATGAGCTCTTCAACGCTTGTTATTTTACAGCAGTCGTACCTGGCAACAAAGACAACAGTCGACTGATGACGTGAATGGAAGAACAAAGTGATCCATTTATGTTTTCAGCCAAGGCTGTCATTCGCTCGTGATCTTCTTGTCATCTGAGACTAATGGTTCCCAAACTTTTTAGGCTCGTTGCCCATTTTAACGAGGAACATCAAATCTGTTACTCTCCATTCACAAAAATAGGTTAGTACTCATTATCATTGTATTTGTTAAGACATTTTTATTTCATTCTTTATTGGTTTTTATTACATATATCATCGTATATATATCAACCTATACTCCATACAGTATATTGCAACAAGGCGTTGCTTTGTATTCTTGGCTCCTTATTTTTTTCTTTCTTCCCCAAAATTGGCAGCGAGTAGATTGTCCTAGATTTAGTCATTACTAATATAAAACTTAATTCAAAAGTCATTTGAATATCATTGTATGGAACTTTTTTCTTCAGTTGTACTATCGCCAGCACTTATAACTGGTACAGTGGTAATTGCTGGCGATAATACTGTACAGACGAGATGCATCCTTCCCCAAAAACAACTTTATTTACTTTGGACGAATCCAAGTCACGGAACCTATTAAGTTCGTTATCCGAGGTTCCACTGTACTAAAATCCAGGTAAGTAGTCAAGAAACAAACAACAGCAACATCTACTATCCTGGATCAAATCGTATGACACAATACAAAATAAATTCTTTGAAGGTGGTCATCAGATGAATAAATACCTTCAATCCTTTTACTACAGAGACATACAAGTAAAATAATATCAATAAAAGCGTTATATATTAGTTTTAACATGGTCCCAAATAAGAAATCGCAAAAAAAAAAGCCAACAACTTCGATTCAAAGACGACGTGGCTGATTCCCAGAAAAAAATAACAATTCCATGATGGTGTATTTTCTTTTTCATCCACCACTTATTCACATACACAAGAGCAGGCCCTCATACACACACGCACATACACACAAACAGGAAATAGTGACACTACGGCAAGGGAGTATGGAATATACAAAAGGTACATAAATGGCTGAAGTCATGAGCAAACACTTCAAGTTGGTTTTCACTAGAGAAAATGTAAACATCGGGATGAAAGGCGAGAAGTGAAATCCACCCATGAGGGAAATAATAGTAACACGAAAAGAAATAATGGGCCAAATAATGAACCTTGATGTCAGGAAATCGCACTGCCCGGATGGAATCGCAAACTGGATACTAAAAGAATGTAAAGAAGAACTAATAGGCAAAATATGTAACATAATAAGTTGCTCACTCAAAGAAGGAAAAATACCAGAAGACTGGAAAAATACCGATATCGTGCCAATATATAATGGAAGAAACAAGGAAAACTCAACAAATTACAGACCGGTTTCCCTTACAAGCACTGTAGCCAAAATTTGTGAAAAAGTTATAAAAAGTAGATGGATAAAACATCTGGAGGAGAACAATGTACTAAATCCGAAACAATTTGGATTTAGACAGGGGACCATGTGACACAAATCTTATCTGTTTTAGCTCAAGACTACTAGATATAATACAGGAAAAGGACGGATGGGCCGATTGTGCTTTCCTAGACATACAAAAAGTTTTTGACAAAGTACCACACAAAAACTATTAAGAAATCTGGAAAACATAGGAGGGCTACAAGGTAAACCACTGAAATGGATGGATGACTTCTTGCATGGAAGAAAAATAAGATTAGTACTCAGAGATAAGAGTTCTACCAGGGAAAAGGTGATTAGTGGAGTTCCACAAGGATCAATATTGGCTCCAATGATTTTTGCTATTTATGTGAATGACATAGACAAGGGTGTGGAATGTTACATGAGCTTCTTTAAAGATGACGCAAAACTGTTGTAGAAAATTAGTACTAAAACGGACTGTGATTTCGAATGAAGTCAGAAGTGGGACGTGCACTTCAACATTAAGAAATGTAGCATAATGGAATTTGAAAAAAAAAAGTAAAAATAGGATATCAGGACAATAAAAAATTGGTGCAAAGGAAGTAAGGAAAGTGGGATCTGAAAAAGGTTCTGGGAGTAATCATCACAAAGGACATGTCCCTTGATAAATAGATAAACAAAATTGTTGGAGAAACCTACAACTTGCTAAGATCAATAAAGATTGCTTTTACTTACTTGGATGAAGAAATGGTAAAGAAAATATCAGTCACGTCTGATAAGGCCAAAACTGGAGTACGCAGGGACACTATGGTCACCCAGTACCAATAAGAATATAAGGAAAATTGAGAGAATCCAGAGAGCAACTACGAAGATGGCCCCAATACTATCATATGAAGAGAGATTGTCAAAACTAGAATTACCGACTCTGGAACAAAGGAGAGAAAGAGGTGACTTATTGACTATCTGCAAAATTATGAGAGGTATGGAAGACTTTGATAGAGAAGAGTCACTGAATTGGGATAAGAGAAATACAAAGGGACATGGAAGGAAACTCAAAAAGGACATTTATAGAAGAAACCTGAAAAAGAACGGATTTCCCCACAGAGTGTTGGGTGTATGGAACAAACTAGACGAAACAACAGTGTGTGCAAAAGCCATACACGAATTTAAGTCCAAATTAGACATGGTGAGATACAGAGACGGGACACCACGAGCGTAGCTCCCCTTCCCGGAAGATACAACTAGGTAAATAGTAGGTAAATACACTCACGCATACACACACACACACACACACACACACACACACACACACACACACACACACACACACACACACACACACACACACACACACACACACACACACACACACACACACACACGCACGCACACACACACACACACACACACACACACACACATACACACACACACACACACACACACACACACACACACACACACACACACACACACACACACACACACACACACACACACACACACACACACACACACAACAAATTTGTTCCTATCAGAGCCTCGCATTGCTCTCTTTCTGTCTCTCGGCGTTTGTCCCATCATTGATCTCTCCATTCTCCTCTTTGCATTCCTTAGCTTTGTCTCCATCGCCTTTGTCACTTTGTCACCCAAGTCTTATAGCCGTATATGATTTCTGGTAGTATACATTAGTTGTCAACTTTACGATTCAAACATGAAGGTAGATAGCCTCTTATGATCTTATACTTACCAAATATTTTCTACCCAATTATAATACGCCTATTTATT
>NC_134792.1:23526986-23531986 GCF_046742065.1 Oratosquilla oratoria
ATGAATATTATCCTTAGTTAAGGAATATATTGTGGCTTTAGCCAGAAAATAATCTTTAATATGTATTGTTGTATATATGGCATCAGACACATCAAAACGACGGGATCTTTAAACTGTCTTAAAAATGATAGCTAACAAATGGATTTACTATAACAATTAGAGCAATCATTTGAACAACGACTTGCCCAAAGCTAAATCAAATCGATTGCCATTAGCCAGATCAAAATATGTAAAGAATGTCGTATTAGAAAAATGGAGAATTACTTATCAGAACTGCGACTTGCCGTTAGTTAGATCAAAATACGTAAAGAACGTCGTATTAACAAAAGGGATATAATTTCTTTCTGAATGTGTTTCGATAATAATTATTCTCTCAACTTCTCAAACTTTACTTTTTTTTTTTTTTTTACACTTGATTCATAATAATAATTTGATCGTTTACATCTTCTATCCTTAGGGAGCGATATGAATGTAAAGATCTAAGAATGGCAGAAGGGGATTCAATAGAAAAAACATCAGCATCATCTTTACTGAGACTTAATGATTTCATTGGTAATTTGAACAATACTATTGGCTGCACCCAGACGATATAATTTATCCGAAGGTAATCCATAAAGTGAAAAAGGCTGTCGTCGAATAACTTTTTCACTGAATGTGTTCTAGTTACCAAACAATTTCATTTAGCCTTGGGGGGAAAACAGCTACGCAATAATAAAGTATAAAGACAAAAAAAAAAAAATGGCAAACGACGGGAGATTTCATTCGTGAGGGGGGTGTCACCGTGTGGGAGTTCTGACTTAAAAAGAGATCAAGAGAAGTTCCCCTAGCAAGGGTCCACCCCTTTGCTGTATAATGGTATCGCCCGTTATTTGCTCTAATACCTATTTTGCTATATTCTTGTCTCCAGTGTCCTTAGCAAGAAATAAGACAAAGAGGAAGTTTAAATCAGTAATTCGATAAGTACGTAAACGTATGAATATACATGTAAAGAGAAATAAATGTAGGAATAATTACAAACGTGTTGATAAACGAAAGGTGCACAAATAGAGCGAAAAAACATATATAAACGGAATAATTCTATACAGATTTGTACACATTCTCAGTTTCTAACGTTCACTTGTCACTTGCATTCGAAATAACCTGCTGAGCGGGTTAGGGCGTCGTTACTTGCGGCGAAGGACGAGGGGATGGCGGTTCGAACCCTACCACCGGCGAAGTTGAACCAAGGCCATGGTTAATTAAATTCCATGCTTCAAAGTCCTCTGTGAGGGGCATCGTCCTAGCCTCCCGATAGGGGGGAGTTTGTGACGTTAAACCACATCATCATCATCATCATCACATATTCAATACGTCTACCTAAAAGCTGACAAATTTCATTCGGCGAACACAGAAAGAAAACACATTTATTTATTTCAATTTCGTGACTAGAATTGTTACCCTCCATTTCGATCTCGTTACCAAAGAGTTACTTTCTATTTCCAAAGGGTTACCGTACATCTGAACACAATAGCCTAGAACAACGGAGTAATTGAGTCGCTCTCTCTTGTTATGGAAGAAGCAATTCAAGATGCGTTTAACTTCAATTCCTTACCAAAGGTACTTAATAACTAATTAAATTCAACCCTAATATTTCACTGAAATCAAACAAGAAAAAAGAATATTAGTGCTGTATATAAAACTCCAATAGTTAATATCTTACTGAAGGGTTGGATATTCAACAGTTGAATTTAACCTCACAATTGTTCGTTGCTATTGTTTTATGTCACTCTAATAGGCAATAACTCACTTAAGAAATACCTTACTCTCCTAGTATTTCACTAAAGATGAATAAGATTGCTTGGGGCTGTTAGAATAAGAAGATAAATGACCTTCGCTAAGGAAGGGACTGATGATGTGGCAAAGTGTTTGTCTTTTCATTCGAGGACGAAAAACAAGGTCATTATCCAGTGATTTGTTAATGACGTCATGAAGCCAGCCCATGTAAGGAACCAATAGCATCGTCGCTTTAAGAAAACCTTGTGTTTTCATTGGTCAGAAATTCATTTCGTTACAGGCTCAGTTCATTGACATTTTACATATAAAATGTTCATTCAGGTATAAGCCGTTGCTCCAAATAGACATATTGTGTGGACTTTTCTGTGCAATTGTATAAATTATTTCGAAGTGCAAGTTTATATAATTTGTGTATTTCGTGTGCATTAGTGTTTGTTATATGGTGAGGAAAGCTTTTTTTTATCCTTGAAAATACAGTGATGCACTCTATACTTACGTCTGGTTTTAAGGAAAGGTGATATTATTACAGCTGAGGGGACAGAACCAGGTTTAATGTGACTTAACAGACCAGGTCCTTCAAGTACTTAGGGTCAGTTCCCAAGCTGAATAAAATAGCTTATGTTTAGCCAGAATAAAGTGTTTAGAGGTCTTCACCGTATCCATTGGGATAAAGGAAACATGGTTACTGATATCAGAACTCGGCGTTGTGGGCCATCACGAGCATTGTCATGGTGAGTACATGGTAGCACGTAGTAATGACGTCACTGCCGCAATCTCAGTGGTTCTTAACCGTTTTCTGTGCCACTACCCCTAGATTATCTAAAACAGATAAATAAGATAAAATGAAATAAATCTCGTACCCCCATCCAATATAAATACTAAGCAAACATATGAAAAGGCTTAATGATATAAGCTTTGCCGAGAAATGAGTAGATATATTAATTTATTGAACAAGGTATTTTTACTTTAAATTAGAAACGTCAGTTAGTGTGTTACAGTGAATGTACATTGTGCTTTCTAATGGTATATACATACACTACCATTGCGCTGCCTGTTTCGTACCTCCAGGATTAAGGTTTCGTAACCCTTTGTGGTACAGGGACCCCAGATTAAGAACCACTGATCTTGATGGATATTATGAAGTATTGTCTGTACTGTAATAGCATAAGTTTATTTTATATATCACCTGGTTATAGTAGAAGGAACATGTCGTCACCTCTCCTTGAGAGAGAAACTGGAGGAAATACAAAATTGAGAACTTGGACCCGACCCGGTGACCGAATGTCGGCCCCTTGGGGTTGTACTCTCTGATGGAGGTAACTTTAGTAATGAAATTTTAAGACAAATGGCAGGGAGACGATTGTCTCTGACGCCCATTCCAAATGAACACCATTTGTAAGAGCAAGTCGCTGATCCCAGAACAGGTAGTTACTGATTAAATTTCTGTTAACTCTTTAAATCCGAATATAAAAGTATAAATATCTTGGAGATTTTTTACATTTATATTTTACATTTGTTTTTCTTAAACAAAAAAGTTTTCGTCGATATAGTTACAAAACCAGTGAATACTGTAGTAGGTTTTATTTGTAGTAAGACGATAATAGTTACGGTGATGAGTGAACAAACTTAAAATAAGTGACATTCGTAATTCTCCATATTAGTTCTATCTTAATTATCTATTACGACACGGTGATGTTCTCTAACATAGAAAATAGGAAATATATAGTGGATCCAATAATAATATAGTCAATCGGATACGACTTGCGCGAGAAAATAAAGTTATTCGACAAAGACCTTCGACCATATTCGTATACCTTCAACAAGTTAACGTAGAAAATGCATGACAAATTTCAACCGTACTTGATCTAATCATAAGGACTTTGTTGCCATGGTGTTGAGTAAAAGGCACCAACATTTCGTTTAGAAACAAAGTTTTTAATTGTTTCTCTTCCGTTATGTTTCATCGGCTAGTTGACTTGTAATTATTTACCACTAGATGAAATTAAGATATAATATGCTTTGCATATCGGTGGATTTAATCCCAACTTAAGATATGAATACACACTACATGCATGCGCCCATGCACGGACGGAAACACGTGCGCGCGCGAACACACACACACACACACACCCGCTCGCGCACGCACATATACAGCCACATACACAGACTCGCACAAATATACACGCTGACACACAGACACGCACAAACATACACACACGCTTACACACAAACGCACACGTAAACACACGCTCACACATCGAGGATCACGATACACACACGGTATCAATACACACACACAAAGTATATATACATTGTGTGTTGGCACAGTGTATATAAATATATTCATTGTGTACATAACTTATATTATGATGATATATATTTTTCATATTTAGTACAATGTATTGTGGGATTTAGTAGATGCGGTGCGCGCCGTGGTTTAGGCGCGAAAATGTGAGCGTGGCTTCAGTATTCAAGCAGCCTTGACTACTGTTGCACGCATTTTGTGCTAGTGTTCTTTTTGTGTATCTAAATATACTTGTGCCTTTGACTTTCGTTGTGTATTCATTTGCCACCCAGAACATTAAATGGTGGCAGCGAGTAAACATTCATTGTGCATATATTCTATACAGAACTCGATTTGTGTGACATTTGAAAATTGCCGGCCGGTGATGCGTTGTGGCGATGTTTTTTATGTACGAGACGTATATATATATATATATATATATATATATATATATATATATATATATATATATATATATATATATATGTATATGTATATGTATGCATATATATGAATGGATATATACATATATGGATATATATATATATATATATATATATCTATATATATATATATATACATAATGTATATATACATATATACATATATATATATATACATATATATATATATATATATATACATGCATGTGTATATAAGATACAACAATTCATGAAAGCCAAACTCATTTTAGCAGGCATCCGAAATTTTCCTTGGTGAATGCATAACCATGTCCCGGCTGAAAAGAAGTGTTTATTCCTTCCTCTCCGGTGTGAAGAACCTCAGGAATTATACGAAATCCTTATACAGACGGCGACAAACTGACCGCGATTTGTGTGCTCATAATGGGTTTGGGAGCTCAGAAACTCTCGAAAGTTGGAGTAAGCTCAGGTAACCCTTTGAGAGGAGAACCTACGTGAATGGATGGATAAGAATTAGAAAC
>NC_134792.1:23544486-23554486 GCF_046742065.1 Oratosquilla oratoria
TTGCTCTCATTGATCTTGAGTCCAACACTTTCTGCAGCTTCTTTAAAGAGCGCCGCCAGGTTTTCCATTTCTGTTTGATTCTCTATCATGATGTCAACGTCGTCAGCATACGCTAATAGTTTTATGGTTATACCTTCCAATTTAATTCCTTCGTCTCTCCCATTCATACTACCTCTGATTATTTTTTCCATTGCCAGATTAAATAACAGTGGTGAGAGTATGAATCCTTGTTTTAGGCCATCTTCTATCTGAAAAGGTGATGAAGTTTTACTCCCACATGTCACTACGCTATTTGTGTTTTCATAGCATGCTCTTGTTAATCTGATGTACTTGTGTGACATTCCTAATTCTTCCATTACTTTCCATAGAGGTGTTCTGCTCACTCTATCATAAGCCTGTTTGAAATCGATGAACAGGTGTAGTTGCTCCCTATCACATTCCCAATACTTTTCTATTAGTTATCTTAAAACAAAAATTTGATCTGTTGTTGACCTCCCTCTTCAAAAGCCTCATTGGTACTCTCCTACTATACGCTCCATGTATTCTTCCATTCTGTTATACAACATCTTGGTAAAAACTTTTCATGCAGTTGATAGTAGGCATATTCTTCTATAGTTTGTGCACTCTAACTTATCATCTTTTTTGTGTATTGGGATGATTATTCCCTCTGTCCAGCTATCTGGTATGCTTTCTATTGCCCAAATTATTTTTATCAGTCTGTGTAGTCTTTTCGTTAAAAAAACTCCTCCTTTAAATATTTCTGATTGCTCACCACTTTTTACCGGAATTAAACTTTAACGTTACAAAGAATACATAAATAGATAAATAAGTAGATAGATAAATTAATATATAAATAAATATAAAAATTACTAATTACATAAAAAATGCCAATACTATTGTATTATAAATATCTCTTAATATATATTTGAAGTATTCTTTCAATCACAATATTTGTTAGCACTATTGCTACAACTAATAATTGTTAGTGACACTAATATTGTCGACTGTTATTGTTATATAGTATTTGAATTATGATTATATATATATAATATACATATATATATGTATATATATACATATATATATATATATATATATATATATATATATATATATATATATATATATATATATATTAGTGAATTTAGGGAGCAGGTTCTCTTCAATACATTTCTTATTAAATAACACAGCAAACTGGGCGTTAGTTATCTTCTTATTGAGACTTTCTACTCTTCTAATAACTTTTCTCTCTAAAGGAGGGGGAAGGTATACAATATTTTCCATACTCGTTTGGAAATATTGTATACCTTCTCCTTCCTTTAGAGAGAAAATTATTAGAAGAGTAGAAAGTCTCAATAAGAAGATAACTAACGCCCAGTTTGCTGTGTTATTTAATAAGAAATATATATATATATATATATACATATATATATATATATATATATATATATATATATATATATATATGTTGAGACATTCTGACAGGTTGACATAAGCGGAGTAGGAAACACAGGAGTCTTAGTCTTGAGTTTATTCCTAATTAGTTTCGCAATACCTGCGAAACTTGTCATGAATAAACTCAAGACTAAGACTCGTGTGTTTCCTACTCCGCTTACATTTATATATGTATATATATATATATGTATATATATGCATATATATATATACATATATATATACATATACATATGCATATATATAATCTACATATATATGTATATATGTATATATACATACATGTATATATGTATGATATATATATATATATATATATATGTATGTGTACATATATGTACATATGTATATGTATATGTATTTATATATATATATATATATACATATATATATGTATATATACATATATGTATATATATGTGTGTGTGTACATATATGTATATATGTATATGTATATATATATATATATATATATATATATATATATATATATATATATATATATAGATATATATATATATAAACTGTATTACCTTGCTTGGATGGAGTCTAGGGAAAAGGTGTAATTTGTTGTTGACAATATCATGGCAAAACGATTTAATTTTTGACATTGAACCTTCAGGAAAGTCGGGCAGTGATACCTAGTCGACCTTATAAAATTGTGTTAAGGTTGAGATCAAGGTTTTCGAAAAAATTTGAACACATAAATACATGCATACATACACACACAAAAACATACATACATACACACACACAAAAACATACATAAATACGTACACAAAAACATACATACATCCATACACAAAAACGTATATACATACATACATATATGCATGCATACATACATGCATACATATACAAAAACATATATACATGCATATATACACAAAAACGTATATACATACATACATATATGCATGCATACATACATACATACATATATACATACATACATACATACATACATACATACATACATACATACATACATACATACATACATACATACATACATACATACAGGATAAAGGTAAGAAAAGGAAACATAGTCTGTCAGTGAGTAACTGCGAAATATCAAACTCAAGGTCGCAGATGTCCAGAGGTTAGAGATTATGTTTGCTAGTACCATCACGTACCAAGTCAATCGTGTGCCTTCACTCGACATAAACCTCTGACCTAGTGTGGCCTTGTAAGGTCACAGAAATACTTATCTATTTGTTTATTTACGTATTTATTTGTCTATATTTACTTGTTCATTTATCTATTTATTGATTTATTTATATATTTATTTATTTATTTATCTATTTATTTATTTGTTTATTTACTGTGTTTATGTTTATTTATATATTGATTTGTTTATTCACTTATTTTTTTGTGTGTTTTTATCTATTTGATGTTAGTACGAGATGGGTGCAAGTAATTAGATATTTAATTTCATAGAAAATAGAGGAAGTTGCATGGAGGACCACATAACATTTCCAGTGTTAAATCGCACTAAAATATATCTGCTGTGCAGCCAGGCTTGTCATAGCTAGTTGCATTTGTAATTTTAATTTTAATTATTTTGATTGTAATTGTCATTATCATAACTGATTGTTAATGTAAACATGTTTCTTATCGCTACCATTATCATTGCGAAATATTATCAGGAATATTAACATCAACATTAACTTAACCTCTTTTCTACAAAGATACACTTTTGGGTTCTGTTTTTGTTGTCACTAGATTATTTTATTCATCTGAGGACGAGACTTCATATTGAAAGTGATAAAATTAAATGGAATTGAAAAGGTAAAATAGATAGATATTTAGCGGGTGGATGGATCATGGCGATCCATGTACTAAATATAAACCCACACACATCTAAGAGACTTAATGCAGACAATTACTGTATATCAAAACCGGAGGGGGGGGGGGAGGGAGACGGGGGAGTGGAGGGGGAGTGGAGGGATAGTGGATGGGAGTGGATCGAGAATGGAGGGAACAGCCGAGTGGTTAAAGCTCTCAGCTGGAGACCCAGCCCTCTCTGTCGATTCTCTCACTCGGACTTACGTAAACAAATAAATTAAACAGTTTAGCGACAGCCATTGTAAAAGGAAAAGCACTACCCGGTAAGGAAGTGGTCCCTGAACTGTCCTAGGACCTTTGGTATCAAGGTGCAAGAAAATGTATAAGTTAGCGTGATAATAATAAGAATTAAATTATAAGTGGTAACTGGTTATTGGTTGAAGTAGAATAATATCAACATCATAATTGAAATACATCGATTTCATTAGTATGAATAATATCAATGATGATAAATAAATAGATAAAGTAGATAACAATAATGATAATGGAATAGTTTGGACTTTCGTAATGGATTTTGACTAGATTTTCTCTATAAAGTATTTGTTTTTTATGATACGAGTACAGAATATTTTTCAATTTAACCAATTTTGGCACTTAGATTTGCGAGAGCATATACGTTTCATTTGTCTAAACCTAAGTCTAGTTTTGCCTTTGGATATTTACTTCTATTCAATACTCTTTATCTTTTTAAGGGCTGGATAGGGAAGAAAGTAGGACAAAGTTACTCTAAATCATAAAGTCATTTAACGATGTAGTTCGTTGTCTCAAGTGTTTTAATGAAGACCTTGGATTTTTTTTTTTTTTTTTTTTTTTTTTGACTCCGATTTCCACGCAATGGAATGCGTTACTTGAATGACCATTTGGTCAGGTTTCCAAAAATATTGGCCATTGGAACGAAGGGTGAGGTGGACTTTTTAACCAAAATTCAACGTAATGAAGGAACTCTAACAAACTCTTGGGCTATAATATAGCGGCTGATTACTAATAGAACCTTATAAGAGAAGTTCCATAATGTTTTTAGAAAAATATTTTGAAGTTGAAATAACCCCGTGATGTTATGGACTTATTCAACTTTTTGGACATTAAAAAGACTTTTGTTTTATTAATGTGTAACCTAATATTCAAAGCTATATTGCAAAGTTTTAAGAAACGTATGGTATGCCATATCCTAGAAACTTAATAATACAGATAAAATTATATGAAAAAATAGATTGGTTCGATTTAGCACCACCAAAGCTAACTACAATGGGATGAAAAGATAATCCAAAAAGTTACATATATTGACTAGTGAAACTTGTTAACCCACTATCGGAGAAAAGAAAACAGAAATACTAGTTATCTGTATATTTCGACCACTGACTGTGGTCCTCTTTAGCAGAATAAACGTGGTCGAAATATACAGATAATTAGTATTTCTGTTTTCTTTTCTCCGACAGTGGGTTAACAAGTTTCATTTTACCAATGTGCTATTACATTACGCTGTGCTAATATTGACTAGTGATAATATCATTAATATAATTACATTCTTATGACTTTAATCATCCATGTAATCACATGCCATTATGTATAAGCAACAAGTTATCCGAATGACAATAGCATGGTAAATACAACGGCGTAATTAACTTAATGATTATGGGAAAGTATATATTCCTTGCAACATATATGGTAGAGTGTAGTAACGCGTGACATTCATACATACATACACACACACACACACACATATATATATATATATATATATATATATATATATATATATATAATATATATAATATATACATATATATATATACATATGTGTGTGTGTGTGTGTGTGTGTGTGTGTGTGTGTGTGTGTGTGTGTGTGTGTGTGTGTGCGTGTGTGTGTGTGTGTAAAATTTGTGTGTATGTTCAGGATGATAAAACCTAATGCTGACAGCCGTATATATACTGAACAGTTTGGTGCCACCAAAGCCGTAACTATTGCCCAATTTGCTTTGGCAGCTTGGGGAAGTGACAGCAAGGTTTAACATTATATCAGAGAAAATCTCATACACACGCGCAAAAAACAAACAAACAGATAATCAAACAGAGAGACAGACAGGGAAATAGACCAGATGAAGAAATATACAGTCAGACAGGGAAATTGATAGAGAAAAAAATATGATTTAGATACACAGGCAAGCAGAAAAAATAACTGTTCAAGCAGACAGAGAGGCAAGAAGACAGACACAGACAAACAAACAGGCAAACCGACATACAGACTAACAGACGTGAAATCAGAGGATGAAACAGACAAGCAAACAAACAAGAATCAATCAGAGAAACAAAGAAACTTTAACAGAAGATTCATTATCAGTGGTTAATCAAAACAGTGGAATCAGATGCGATCAGAGAAGAATCAACTATTGGTCAATCAGACAGTCACTAATCTGTCCATCAATCAATCAGTCAGTCACTGTAACACTTACTAAAAATGTAAGAAAATAAGAGAAAGAAAAAAGAAAATAAGGAAGAAAATCAAAAAAGGAAAGCAAGAAAAAAGAAGTAAAAAAGACTAGGATAGGAAAAGAAGAAAAAAGGAGAAAGGAAGAAAGCAAGGAAGAGAGGAAAGAAGAAATAAAGCAAGAAATAAGGGAAACAAGAAAAGAAAAAAGAGAAAAGAGAGAAAAAAAAGAGAGAGAGGGACGCGTGTCACTTTCCCGAAAGAATATGGAAATTCGGTTCAGGTTTTTCGTGACCCTTGACGCCATAACCCAGCGCTGAACGA
This sequence comes from Oratosquilla oratoria, assembly GCF_046742065.1. Classification (NCBI taxonomy): domain Eukaryota; kingdom Metazoa; phylum Arthropoda; class Malacostraca; order Stomatopoda; family Squillidae; genus Oratosquilla; species Oratosquilla oratoria. Next base: position 23,550,539 of record NC_134792.1, read on the forward strand.
CTTTAGGACCCCATACCACTCTCCCCACCACCCTCCAATCTCCCCCCCCCCCATTTTTTTTTTTTTTTTCTTTTCTTCTCTTCTGGTTTTTCTTCTTCTGGTTGTTCTTCTTCCTCTTCTTCTTCTGGTTGTTTTTCTTCTGGTTCTTCCTCTTCTTCTTCTTCTAGTTCTTCTTCTGGTTGTTCTGTTTTTTTTCTTCTTTTGTTTCTTCTGGTTCTTCTTCTTTTTCTTCTGGTTCTTCTTCTTCTTCTTCTTCTTCTTCTTCTTCTTCTTCTTCTTCTTCTTCTTCTTCTTCTTCTTCTTCTTCTTCTTCTTCTTCTTCTTCTGGTTCTTCTTCTTCTTCTTCTTCTTCTTCTTCTTCTTCTTCTTCTTCTTCTTCTTCTTCTTCTTCTTCTTCTTCTGCTTCTGCTTCTTCTACTTCTACTGGTTCTTGTACTTCTTCTTCTTCTTCTGGTTCTTCTTCTTCTTCTTCTTCTTCTTCTTCTTCTTCTTCTTCTTCTTCTTCTTCTTCTTCTTCTTCTTCTGGTTCTTCTTCTTCTTCTTCTTCTTCTTCTTCTTCTTCTTCTTCTTCTTCTTCTTCTTCTTCTTCTTCTTCTTCTTCTTCTTCTTCTGGATGTTCTTCTTCTGGTTGTTTTTGGTCCCTCTTTTCTTCTTCCTCTTCTTCTTCTTCTTCCGGTTCTCCACATTTTTCTTCTCTTCCTCCTCCTTTCCAGTCCTCGTTGCCTCTTTTCAACTTTCTTTTTATCTATGGAGTGCTTAGTGTAATCATTACAAAAACGGCTCCTTATTACAGAACTTGATAACAGAATTCCATTCTATGCCTTCCTTGCCATGACATCTGGACTTAATTATTTGCTCGTATTTTATCCTATTCTATTTTTTATTGCATTTCATTCACGTTATTTGATTCTGTTTCGTATTATTCTATTTTATTTTGTTTTATCTTCTTCCATTTTAATTTCTACTAGTTTATTCTATCGCAATTTATTCTATTCTGTTCTTTTTCTATTCTACTTTCTGTCGTTTTATTGTGTTTTTCGATTATTTTAGTTTTACAACAAAACTGGGTTTTTAGATATAATTTTTTTACTAAAAAAGAAAAAATAAACTGATATCAACGCTTTATCTTAGAAATAATATGTAGGTAAAACATGTTAGGTAGTAAATACACAACCAATAAACACAGAAAACCTCATCCCATACTTGTATATTATGAATGAGGTAAAATAATATGACCCCGAGATTCACGTTATGAAAACCCACAGCCCCACAGTGAATGGCAACGGTCCTTGAGTCCTCAAATAAATGTCAATGGGAAAAAACATTGGACCGTCTCACAGGACCTCATACATAAATATAACGCTGACCCCCCCCCAAAAAAAAAAATGAATAAAATAAAATAAAATAAAATAAATGCCGTAAATATCTTCAAGAGTTTAGTTCTGTTTTAATCCTAGAAATTTTTCTTCAGGTCGGAGCAACCCCTGGGGAGTAAGGTTTAACCTTCTTTGTCACAGTTAAAGCCTTAACTGGGTTAATTCTGGTTAACACCAGGCAATTTTGTTCATTTGAGTGAGGGTCAATGAAGAAAAAGGGGTTAGGAATCATACTTTTAAATCTTCCGCCAGTCCTAGCGAACACATTTCTTATTAACTTCATCAGCTATAGTTATGGATATTCCTAGTAGATTTCATAGATAAGTAAAGCCAAATAAAGGTAACTAGGGCCTACAGTGGGAGGCGTTTATCTGCGGCCGAAGCCTTCACCTTTGCACTATCCACTTGGATTGTTGGGGAAGGTAACAGTCACTTCTGGGAATTTGAAAGAAGTAACCAGGTAAAAATCTGCTTTTGATTGTTGGAAAGTGTTCGACAAAGCTAGCGAAGTATTTAAAAGTACGGTCCCTTAAAGAGGGAGCCACAGGTTAAAAAAAAAAAATCCGATAAACTGGGCTGGAAACATTTGATAATAATAACTGATCAATAAATTCAATGCCCGTTTTCTTTCCAACCCTGCAGTCCCGTAATAAAAGTCAGCACCCCATGAAACGCATTTCAAATTTCGCGCCGCGTAAAACTTGGTTGATTTCGCCCAGAACGACGCTTCATAATAAAATGCAAATAAATAAACTTTTTTTTTATATAAATTGGACTGGAAATATTTCATAGTAATAATAGATCAATAAATTCGATGCCTATTTTCTTTTCAACACTGCCCTTGCTACGCATTTCCACAATAAAGGTCAGCACCCCGTGAAACAAGTTCGCGCCGTGTGAAACTTGGTTGATCACGTCAATCCTAGAACGACCTTAGGGGCGCGCTATTAATTTTTTTTTTTTCCTGACACCTCGTAATAAAATGTGAATAAGTATTTTTTTTATTATTGTTTTTTTTTTATAAGTGGTATTGTCTTGTTTGCCTAATACACACGAAAAAAAAAATGAAAGGTAGAGGTTTTACCATCAAACTATCGGTTCCTCTTGAATAGGCTTTTATTCTTGTTGGCCGTAGATTATATTATTCCGCCGAAGGGTAAAATGTAAGGGAAGGGTGAAGGGGGATAGGGGGGGTCGATTTTTTTTTTCTTTTCTTTTTCTTAATTGGGAGTGGAATGTCACTCCCACGGGCTTTGAGCCCGTATGATGGGTGTTTATGGAAGACACACCTAGCAAGAGATAAAGTGGGATGGTTTAGCTTGTCAAAGAAGCATGGAGTGGGGCGTGTAGGAAGTAGAAAGGAAAAGGGGGTGGGGTCCTCGAAGAGGAGGGGGGAGGGAAGAGGGGGTGGGGTGGGGGGAAAAGAAGGAGGTAGGAGGAGAGAGGAGGAAAGGGAAGGGGGACTCTTAACCGTAGTAAAGTGGTTAACTAGCTATCGGTTAACCATTTCATCATGGTTTTAACTCTGTCGTCAGGTGATTTTATTAACATGAGAGGACGCAGCCGTCACTTGTTCAACACAGTGGCGACCTTCAAAGTCTTTATTCTGATGGGCGCGAATACGAGGGTACGTGTCTATACTCATTCCTTACCTATCGATGGTGTACCATGGAGATGAATAGAATCAATTGCCAGCAGTCAGAATAGATTTATAGATAGGAGTGAGGGTGTGGAGAGGACTCCCTTGGCTGAATAAAATCAGCTGGTGAAATCCAGACAAAAATAAATGTTTTCAATAACAATGACAGGTTAAGTATTTTGTTTTTTGAATAACGAAACGATTTTATTCCACTCGATACATGAAAAGATTTTCAACAAAGACTCCAAATAATACCTCCTCTTGCCTTGGCTATCCCAACACATGAGGCAAAGGTGACGGCTTCTGTCGCAGTTAAGTTCCTCCTGGTGTATACTCCTTTCCTGTTACATATTCATAAATTCACGAATTTATAGGCTCTCTCTCCGTGGCCCGTTTTAGAAGTAATAGTTATATATGGATGCTGAGATGATTTGTGGCTTCAGCATTTACATAATTTCTTTTTAGCTTTAAGTCCGCGAATGTGTACGTCAACTTTATGTTCCGTGAATGTGCTGTGGCCTATGGTTTCCTCTGAAATGACTCCCCCTCCCCCTCCCCTCGGCACGTAGCCCACGTCCCACCGTAGATAAATGAATCCAACTAACATTATCAAGAATGAACTTTGAAAATTATCACCTATGTATGTACTGTGCATATATATATATATATAGATATATATATGTATATATATATATATATGTATATATATACATATATATATATATATATATATATATATATATATATATGTGTGTGTGAGTGTGTGTGTGTGTGTGTGTGTGTGTGTGTGTGTGTGTGTGTGTGTGTGTGTGTGTGTGTGTGTGTGTGTGTGTGTGTGTGTGTGTGTGTGTGTGTGTGTGTGTGTGTATGTGTGTGTGTATGTATATATATATATATCATATATATATATATATATATATATATATATATATA
>NC_134792.1:23564486-23566986 GCF_046742065.1 Oratosquilla oratoria
TGTGTGTGTACGTGTGCGTGTGTGCACGTGTGTGTGTGTACGTCTCTGTGTGTGTGTATGCCCGCTTATGCATGCATATATACATATGTATACCTACTATATTTGCCTGATCATACACCGTATAAGGGTAATTTGATCCCTATCGTTGAATAAATTTAGCCCACTTTACATCTCCTTATACATAAGTTCCAATGTCTTACAATCCTTTAAGCGTCATCTTGGATGCATTATAATATATACGATATTCTATTGAATTGCACAGAAGGGGATCCTACTGCATCTATAGCTGACCCTGGTAGGAAGATAGAATCTATGATCCTTTCTACCAGGGAGACTTGAACTGAGGACTTGCTTGTTGCTGCCCGCATAGCACACATAGTTTGCTTATATGATATAAACATGTGATATATTATCTATGACGTCTGTATAATATACATCATATGCGTAATTGTCCGGGTGTAAGTATATAATGGGTTAGGTTTGGTTGAATGTTTATCGATTTGTTTAGCTTTATTTTTGTTTTTAGTTGAACTCTTGAACATATTTTTTTCTAAATATTTTCATTCAATTTTTATTTTACTTTACTTTATTTCAATAGACTATATTCATTCCATTACATTTCCTTTAGGTAGTTTTATTGTATTTAAATCTTTTTTATTTTTTACTTCATTTTGATTTACCTATAACCGATTTCAAACTGATTAACCTGTAGTTACATATATACGATTTATCCTATTTTGAAACAGAAATAACATTTGCCTGCCCCCAAGCAAGAGGCGCAAAACCAATGTCTACCGACTTGTTGAATATTTCTGTTAACTGGTCGCAAATTTCAAATTTACACTCTTTAAGCACTCGGAAAATTTTCGTCTGGACCCAGGGATTTTGTAGCTTTAAGTCTTTCAATCTGTTTGACTACTTCTACCTTACTAATGCTGATATTTGGTAATAATCTACTTTCTTCATCCCCACTGAAAATCGGATCGCAGTCAGGTATCTTATATAACCTCTCCTTAGTAAAAACCGAGAGAATATTTGTTTAAAGCCTCACCCATTTTTTCCTCCGATTCTATCATGACATTTTCGTCGTTTTTAATGGTTCTATCCTTTCCTTATTTTTTGTTTTGCAGAGGTGAAAGAAGCCCTTTGGGTTGGATCTAGCTTGTCTAGCTTTAAGTATTTTATCTGTCTGCCAGGTGATTGTGTTCAACCAAAAGACGGATTGATAAATCAGTGGAAAATTATTTTTATTTTATTTTCTTTAGTTTTTTGATCCAAAATATTTTCTTCAGCTCAAAAAAGTCATATGGTATTTCCCATAAAATATAAGATGCGCGCCATCTTAAAAAAGATTTATAATGAGGAAAAGTTCGTGGAAAATGATATATCAAAAGTTGCCACAGAATCTTTTCTGTTTACCTCTTCACTTCTATGTTTATTGCAAATGTCACATAATGTTATTTAGTCACAGACAAACCCTGAATTGAACTGAATTAATTACATTCCTAATTTATAAAAACAATAGTAGTAGTATAATTTCTTAGGCACTAGAAATGTGTAAACATGTAAAGAAGCATAGAATACATATGAAAATTGTTGAAACATTCTGACATGTTGACGGAAGTGGAGTAGGAAACACAGGATTCTTAGTCTGAGTTTATTCCTGACTCTGACTAAACTCAGACTAAGACTCCTGTGTTTCCTACTCCACTTACGTCATAAGAAAGTTGATTATTAAGTAAGCAAATAAACGGCGAAGAATATAGTAATTTGATACCTACTTAATTAGATATGAAACTTTATTGCAAAGTATATAGTTCAGCTACAGATCTTGGCTGAAAATCTGTTTGTCTGTGGTTCGAAACTTTGGTTGGAGCATTACATGATATCAATCTACATCTCCGGTTTTCTCTTTTGGGAAAACCGCCGCTCTTAGGTGGTACAAGGCCGCGGACTCACGACCGCGGACTCAGGAATGGACTCATAAATCACCGAGCGAAGACGTACTGTATTGTTGTTTGTATTGTCTGAATATTGGACAGTGTGATGTGATATGTTCTCTCTTCTGTGTGGTAACGACGAATGGGACATGTGGGACATATGGTGTCCATTTCCAGGCCGTTACTGTGTTGTTTTGTTTTATTACTGCGTGGTGACCTAAGCGCCTGGGGGCTGAAGTATGTCTTCGGAATATTTTCTTTATTCTGAGTTTGTTTAGGGTTCTTTGGTTAAGTATTATATTCTTTGGCCTTCGGTGGCAATTGCTTTATTTACGCATGTACCAGCGATTTCATTTAGCAAATGAAAGCTCCTACGCAGTTTAACTATTAATGCAGTCACGATTAACGTTTTAGTTGTAATTTTGTTAACATGATCTCATTGTCGTTACCGCCAAACGACTACAAGTTTAATGAGCTTATCCATCCATTGATTCAACCCCTACAGCGCAGAACCTCACCTAAACTGAATAAAACTAAGTCTTATATGCAAAGGGGGACGG
>NC_134792.1:23574486-23576986 GCF_046742065.1 Oratosquilla oratoria
ACGTTTTTCAACACAGTTTCATCAACTTGTTGAGTATAATTTGTGATGGTTTCTTTCAATTAATTTATTGTGTGGGGATTACTGCAATAGATTTTGTTTTTCATAGCGCCCCATAAGTAAAAGTCTTGTGGCGAAATCTCAGGAGATCTTGAAGGCCAGAGATCTTTAGAGATAATGCGGTTACCAAAAACTGTCTCTAAAAATCTCAGTTAAGCATTTGATGTATGGACAGTAGCACCATCTTGCTGAAAGTAACCAAATCTTATGTCAGTTTGAGAAAGTGTTGTGAAAAATGGTTTCACAATTTCGTTAATGTAGCGTTCTGAATTAATTGTGTCGGTAAAAAAAAAATCGGGCCAAAAATTCTTGAACGCGAGATTGCACACCAAACCTCAATCTTTTGATCGTGCAATGTGGTTTCGTGAATAGCATGAGAGTTTTCTGCGGACCATATTCGGATATTTCGATTGTTCACATAGCCAGACAAATGAAACCAGGCCTCATCAGTGAAGAAACTATGGTCAAAGATGTCTTCATCAAGTTCTTCCACGAAAGAGACCTCTGAGCCATTTGCATTTGTCCGGTTCATTTAACTCGTGAACTACCATATACTTATGAAGTTTGAGATGTAACAATTTCTTAACAGCTTTATGTGGACTTCCATTGGCTTGTTGGGACAACCTTCGAAGAGACTTATTAGAGCTACCTTCTATTCTCGATGCAATTTCATTCACCTTTTGGTCAGTTAGGACCTTATTCTGACTGGATCTTGGAGCATCAGTTACTTAACCCTCTTCTCTAAGCTTTTCAATAAGTCGCCTAACTGTATTCCGATGCAGAACAGGAACGCTTGGAAATTTGTGTATGAATGCTTGCTGAACGTTGAGAATATTCTACCGATTATTAAAAAATTTCTTCAACTAGAAAGATGCGACACTTGAGTGGTCGCATAATCTTTAGTTAAATATATATATATATATTATATATATATTATATATATATATATATATATTGTATATATGTGTGTGTGTGTGTGTATATTACATTCATATATATGTGTTATATATATATATATATATATATATATAGATATATATATATATATATATATATATATACATATATATGCATACGTACATATATTTATATTAATTTTCTGGGACAGAGAGGTAAAGGATGTACCTTTACTTCAGTTATCGAGGATGAAGAACATCCTTTCTCTCTTGCTTCTTCGGTCTGAGTCGTCGATCCACTATGCCATGAGGACCACTGATGACCATCACAGATGTCGTTACCTGAGAGAAAAGTTCTGCAGTTGTATACGATTATTTCAGGTTCTTGGGGGCGAGGATTCCATATCAAATCTTGCTCTGACAGCTTCATATGTATTTGGTGTTTATGTCCTATGTAGTTGCTATCACCCACCTCGACTGTAGAAGACTTTCATACAAGTAAAATGCAGCCAGGCAGAGCATTGAGCGTGGGGATTTTTTCTTTCAATTTTATTTTCGTTGTTTGATGTACCTGACATAAACTATATGAATAGTTTCTATTGGACAAAGGAAATAGGTCCTATAGTGATTAATGTACATATCTACAATTCATTACAATATTAACCAAGTTATGGACCTTTAATGCATTATTACATATAAAGATTGTCCTGATTGCTAACGAAAAAGTTTACATGAAATTTCAGGTTGAACAGCAATTCATAATTCACGTCTGTTTATCTCAGGAGTTTAAACATAACCAATTCAATATCTCTTTAGACAAAGCAACATAAATCACCTCCACCACAGGATTCAGAGACCTATTTGTTTCGGCAGTTACTCTTGTCTTTGTGGCAACACAACACACATGAGACAATGAAAGCCTTGCATGCAACGACAATGTTTGCTTTCACATTTGCTGGTGTGTTGACAAGTGACCACTACCTTGCTATCTGGAAGAGGAATGAGGATATTAATATGAAATGGCCTTTCAGAATACCTCAACTGAAGTTTACTGGATTATACTCACTGATTTTACTTACAGATAAGTTTTGAGTATTTCCCATTACAAGGAATGCAAGGGATACGTTCCCAGCTTGGTGATGGACTAAGAATTTCCAGTCATTTTTGACTTGATGATGAATAAATTTCATTACGCAGCTCGTCAAAGCTGTATGGCACAATCTTTGATATCTTTCACCTGTGCACACCTACGCCAGGTGTCTTTCTGTTATACTCAGGTCATCCTCGGAGAAAAAGTCAGTTTTTGCAGCCTTAGCCAGTGTCTAAGTAGAGCGTTTGGTATCGGTTTGACATCAGTAGTTTTCGCTAGCAAGCACATGAGCTTTGACTTGTGCAAAACCAAGATGGTTGATCAGTTTTATGGACATGCGCTGGATGCGAAACCAGATGTCAGGCCTGGTGAGGAATAAAAGTCAAGGGTCATAGTATTTATGTTGTCTGGCACATTTTGGACGCAGGATTGTGCATTTGGTACTGTACTACTGTCT
>NC_134792.1:23581986-23584486 GCF_046742065.1 Oratosquilla oratoria
ATATTTCGAAACCTTGTGATTGAATTCCGATAAGTATGAGGCCCGGACAGCATCTGGGATCAACCGATCTCTTATCAGTGTTGGAATCAGAGAGGCTCCGTTCTTGTATGACTTTGTAATAGTAGAGTATTGCCTCATCGAAGTCTTCCATGGTTGAGAGCTCACATTCGGACTTCGCGGCTCCGTGGGAATCCATCGCTGCCTCGAGTGAGTTCCTCTGCTCGGAAACACAGGACCTCTCGGTCATTGTGCTATCTGGGTGATTCAAAAACTTCGGTAATTACTCGAAGGATTCAGATTTCTTTTTCTTTTATATGACCAATTTCCTTCTGGGCAGTATATGCTCAGTTTGCTTACAGATATTTCGAAGTAGACCAATTAGCAGGGCACCTTTGGTCAAGTTGGGAGTTAGTGTGAATAATCTTAGAAGAAGCATTCTAATTTCTCCTACCGACAATCCATATACTCTTTTTTTGTCTTTTCTTTCTAACCTGTCAGTGAATTCTAGCTCATATGCACAAGAAGTTTTTATATATAATACAAAATTGTTAAGAAACTTAAATCCATATAAGTCTAAATTATTATGACCAACTATTTCTGCAAATTCTATTTTACAATACATTATTCACTTATGGCTAATAATTCCAATATTATACATTATCTTCTAGGGTCATTAATATTCTCCAGTAAGAAACTATCACTACTTAATTTTTATCGACAGTTCTACAACGAAATGTTCATGCAGGGATCAAATAAAATGTTGAAATTGAAATCTTATGTTGCAAACGCGTAAGAACTACAAACCCTCAGTAGTTATTGAAAAAGTAGTTTATTGTCAGTTCATGACAATGTACTTGGCTATATTATGTTAGTTCAGCATTCATCTTACAAACATTTGGTTAAATTAATAAAACCAACAACAACTTTATATACTCTGCTGTAGCTTTATAAGTCAATTTCATTCTTTTACTATATATTCAGTATAAACATATGTGTATGTATATGGCGAAGAGAAATAAGGTTTGTAAAAGAATAGGGTACAACTTTTTCTTCATCCTCCTTTTTCTTCTTCCTCTTTCTTCTTCTTCATTTGTCTTCGTTATTCTTATTTTCTTATTATTAATTTTTCTTCTTCCTTTTTTCCTTCGTTTTCTTCTTGTTTATTCTTTCTTCTTTTTGTTGCAAGATGATTGAAAGGAAGAGTCAATCCTTTAGATGTCTAACGTACACACGGGCGCACGCACGCATGTGGAGTAAGAGAGAACTCCTACATCTCCAGACAATTCTCAAGGAACCCTTCATTGTGCTCGAATCTAACTCTCTAGGAACCCTCCATTGTCATCGGACCTGACCGTGGTCAGAAAAGCCAAGCACTTCGGGAAACACCCCCAACACCTGGCAAAAAATAGACGTCTCTGTTCAACACTGCGAACTACCAGGTCAACATATGTCAACACTTTATTTCTTTATAACATATTTCTTTTATGTTCTCTATCTTTTGTAAATCTTATGTAAATATTATCCTATGCATAGATACAGAGTGTCCAGACTCAGTCCATGCATTCTACTTTGTAGATATAGGAAAAAATAATTTTTTACTTGTGTAGAAGCAACTAACAACTTATGCCTGTAAAAAAGATTTGCCAACATCCCGAGTTTTGCTCGGAGGTTGCTCCATGATTGTAAAAGAGAGAAGAAGAAGAGATTAAAGCAAAAACAATTTCACCTCATTTGTCTCATCAACAACCAATGTAGATAATCAACTACAAATCTACATTTTTTTTATTAGACGGATATGCGAAAGCATTTTGAAAGTAGGTAAGGAAGTCTTACGAGATTTTATGATTATTGAGAAGTCATTTGATGGTTGACTATGAAATGTGTTGCGGGTGCGTATGAACATAATGATGTAAATAAACAAAAAGACGAGAACAAACGGGAACAAGAAGAACAGTAAGAAGAAGAACAAGAAGAACACTGAGTCGAACAAAACGAAGTGGATCTAGAAGATAAAACAAACGAAGAAGAAAACAAACATCATGAAGCACAACAAAACGAACACCCACAGTAACCAGTCTTCCATTGACAACAAGAGCAAGAGAAAGAAAGAAGAGGAAGATAAGAAAAAAAAGTTTTAGTAAAAAGAATAGAAGCAGTAGAAGAAATAGAGAAGAAGTGAAATAAGGAGTGAAAGAAGTAAGATAAATAAAAGAAATAAAACCAAACATAAAAGAATAAAGAGTATGAAAATGAAAAAAGAGTAAAAAAGATGTAGAATAACAAATTATAAAGAATAGAAAAAGTAAAAGAGGAAGCAAAAGAATAAGTTAAAGGATAGGTAAAAGAGAAGAACAAGAAGAAATAATAGTAAAGGAAGAAGAAAAAGTAAAAGAGGAAGCAAAAGAATAAGTTAAAGGATAGGTAAAAGAGAAGAACAAGAAGAAATAGGAGTAAAGGAAGAAGAAAAAGTAAAAGAGGAAGCAAAAGAATAAGTTAAAGG
>NC_134792.1:23589486-23591986 GCF_046742065.1 Oratosquilla oratoria
ATAAAGTAAGTAAAGTAGGCAAAGTAAGTGAAGTTAGTAAAGACAGATAAATCATTGAGTAGATAAATACATAGATAAATAAAAACTATAGAATTAGTGGCCTCGTTCACATGACAAAAGTGACGACTACTATCGCACCGTCTGACCCAGGCTGACCTCAAGTATGTGTCTCGCTCTCCGGATCGACCTGATGTCAAACCCGGGAACTCACTCTGGCCAACATGAACCAATTTGATTAATTTCAGGGTCGGCCCTTGAACAAAGCGGTTCATATTTATATTTATTAGTTTCTGAAGACCTTTATGGTATACTATACAGAATTTTGTCTGGATAAAGCCATTTGATTTTGTTCAAAAAGAGAAGAGTAGGTCTTGGAGTAGAGGTGTATAGATCAGGTAAACATGTATGAATTTTGGAATAGAAATATCAGATATTTTTTAAATGGATTTACTTTAGGGTCTTTGGTTGCCTCTACATGTATCAAAATGAATGTGATAAAAAATAGATAATTTATGAAGTGACAACTTGCAAACGTTTGTGTGTAGGTTTTTAAAATATTCAATAATAAAAGCAAATTTTAGATCATACGATATTGGCCGGATACCACATAGATCAATAGAATTATCTGGTATTAACCAGAATAAAGAAGTACCTTTCGTTATAGAAGGATTTAGTGTAAACAAAATTCTCCCTCTTGATATCACATACCAATGACACAACAGAACGGAATTATCATACATTAGGCAGAAAAGAGTAACAAACATCTCTTGCTATGTCAAGGGTTTGTGTGAAGGAACCTTAAAAGTAATTATCAATCTCAAACAAAGAACAGGTTAATCTTTTTGGTGTATACAGGGCTGTCCTTCCAGCTGCAGGTAAATAAAATCACGAGAATGAAGTAAGGGACATGAAATTGGGAAGCATAATGTTTTATAATACATTTGTAAATGTACACTTTAAACCCACTATCGGAGAAATAATATCAGAAGTACAGGAAATCTGTATATTTCGACTACTATCTGTAGTCCTCTTCAGCATAAGAGGACTACAGATAGTATACCACAAATGTCTTCAGCAGAAGAGGACTACAGATAGTATACCACAAATGTCTTCAGCAGAAGAGGACTACAGATAGTATACCACAAATGTCTTCAGCAGAAGAGGACTACAGATAGTATACCACAAATGTCTTCAGCAGAAGAGGACTACAGATAGTAGTCGAAATATACAGATTTCCTGAACTTCTGATATTATTTCTCCGATAGTGGGTTTAAAGTGGACATCAAATTGTTCAAGTTCGTGCACAGGTGGTAGTGCCCTGACACACGAGGCAAATAGCTAAGTGCAATTATAAAGCAACAGATGTCGCTCTGACAGAGATACGATACGGTTGTTCGAGTTTAGGAGGAATCACAATACCAGTTCATGTATGATTGCTAGACCTAATTAAGCTATTATTTCATGTGCACGCATACACACATGCAAATGTACTCGAGTGTGCATACACGCGCACACAAGGACGCAGACATAGACGCAGGTATAAACAAAAACACGTATACGTATATACATACATACACATAGTTGCACACGCATATACATGTGTCTAAAACACACACACACACACACACACACACACACACACACACACACACACACACACACACACACACACACACACACACACACACACACACACACACACATACACACACACACACACACACACACACACACACATATATATATATATATATATATGTATATGTATATATGTATGTATGTATGTATGTATGTAAGGTATATACCTGTAAATGTACAAATAATATGTATATGTATATATGAACATATATACAGATAGGTATATACATAAGTATATATGTGTATATATGTACATAGGGTACGTATATTTTGCACATGGATATTTGTAACCAAATCCAGCCATCCCGGAGTCTCAACCCAGGCCTCCAAAACATAGGGCACCCGTCTATTTCCATTATGTCCAGATGACTAGTCAGTCTGCCAGCACGGCTCACGTCTATCCTCTCCAGTGTCTCACGCGAAGTCACTCTATTTTTTTTTTTTTTTCTCTATTTTTTTTTTACTTTGGGTACTTTCAAGGGCATTCCTTGGAATTCCACAGTTCTTCAGAGAACTCAAATCCGCCAAGCACTTTGAATCAATACGATATTGCTACCGCATAGTCCTGCGCACGCACATCATTCCTGAACATCTCAAGATATTCAGGTTGATTACATCTTGAGGTTATCCTGAGCTTCATAGGCAGCCTGGGCGTTGTGACCTCAAGTCTGTGATCAGTCCCAGAGAGCTCGACAATCCGGTCAACCCTGTCTTTCTCTAGGATCCCCCAAAGAGTGCTGACAAATATGTGGATCTGTTTCTTTTGCATCTTCCTGCATTGCAATACCAAACAAATCCATTAGCATGGCTTTCGTCTATGGAACCAGGAAGTAGCAGTCATAAACTTTCTGGATTTTGCAAA
>NC_134792.1:23596986-23604486 GCF_046742065.1 Oratosquilla oratoria
TACATGCAGTCAATTCTGCAGTATGGATATATATATATACATATATATATATATATACATATATATATATATATTTATATGTATATATGTATATATATATGTATATATGTATATATATGTATATATATATATGTATATATATATACATATGTGCATACATATATATACATACATATATACTTACTCTTCACTGGGGGAGGTTCCCGGTCACCTGGGAGAGGTTAAAGGTAATGAAATGTCACGTGTTAAGGGAAGCCTCCGACTTCGTGTTGTGACAAAATGTTGTATGCTTGGGCTAGTGGCGTTTTTGTCTCGGGCCTGGAATTGTGGGGTTATGTCTTATGCTTGGTTTTGTGGCGATTTGTCTCATGCTTGGGAAGGTCCTAAGATCACCTGCTTGTATATTTTGATTTGAGCTCAGATATTCAATGTATAATGCTTCTAAGATTGGGAGGTGTGTGTCGTCTGTACATATTTCCAAAATCTCAATGTTTTCTTAAAGGAATTTATATTTGTTAATATTGTGTTGTGGACTTCTTTTGAATTGTTTTCAGGAGCTTCTGATGTTAGATGGTATGGAAATTGACGGGATAACCTCATTTTCTTCATGCCAGTATTGGTGGAGGGGAGGTCCTGACAGTTCCCTCGTGCATAACTGAACCTATAGGTGACATGTGATTTTTGAAGTTCCTTTCACTCTTGGTGGTGACTTTTTAAGGAGGTGGCTGGTCTTCCTGGTCTTATGATAAATCACCAAGTTATTTTCTCTGGGTTGACTGGTTTAATGTTCCTCTTTATAATCTGTTTCATGATAAGTTCATCTTTATAGGTTGATGAAAATGTAGGTTTATAATAGATGTTAATTTTTTTTTCTAGATTTTGATTATTTTTATTATCTGTGTACTAGCCGTCCATTATTTTCTTGGTCTGGTGGTTAATATATTTCTCACTAAAGCCATTATTGATTAGTACTTGGGTGGACTACTCGATTTCATTGCGCACTTGTTTCTATGTGCTACAATGGGTGAGTGCTCTTCAGATGCAGGCACCGATGATAATAGAGTTCTTTTATATATATATATGTATATATATATATATATATATATATATATATATATATATATGTATGTATATATATATATATATATATATGTATATATATATATATGTATACTTGCATATAGAGAATAAACCCTACGTCTCAAAAGTAAATGCTCAAGACTCTCTAATTTATGAAATATTCCTGACTTATTGAAACCTTGTCTAACCTTACCACCAAAACCCACCCCTACCCCTGCACAATAAAAGAAAGATGAAATGTAAAGAACCAACACAGTAGTTTTGATGAAGGAAATGAATACTGTTAGTAGGTGGATTTTTTTATACACACACTATTAATCAACCACTACACTGAATCACTATCGGTAGCAAAAATCTCGAGAGACAAATTGGAGAACCAGAACTGACGAAGCTGTATCCTCTCCCACTGATGGTCGACGGTTGAAGTCCCTTGGTTTCTGGCTTGGCTTTGATGAAGGACGAGAGCTTAGTCTGTTTCTGGGTAGTATAGTGTCTCCTGATAATAACGATGATGACAGCTTGAAGGTCTCATATATCAGGGTAAAGTTCTTTCAAGCTTTCATGGCTCATCCTTTCTTAGTTTATTATATACATGTGGAAGCACAGTTTGGATAGGCTCATCGCGGCAGGCACAAAGTACTTGTGGAACCACTCAATAATCACTATGTGTGTGAGCAAGTCAGTTTCACCATGGACCTCTCTGGGAAAAAACGTCAGACTTTTGTATATATTGTATTACTGAGACCATTTCTTTGCTATTGGCTTTTAATAGTAGGAGGAAAGGGGTGGCTGGTTCCATTTTTGTTAAGTTGATATATATCTATAATTTCATAAGAACTTTCGGCTGTATTTCCATGCGTGTTTGTGCCACAGTATTCTGTCTCTTATCTATAAACGAAAACGTATACTTGAACGCAACCAAGCGTGCGTTCGAGTGTGGTTGGAAGGGTGTGGGTCTATTTGATTCTTCGATTTATGAATTTGTTGCCTCTGTACTTGCACATAAGGTAGCGTGAGATTGTGTTTACGTGTGTGGATGTTTCTTCATACTCTGTGGCTGTCTCTTTCTTTTCCTTTCCGAATAAGGTTATCTATATTATTATTCTAAGTCTTCGACGTCTGTTATTTCAGCTGCTGGTTTATTATCTATTTGGGAAGTGGGGTCACTGATTAAGTAAAGCGGCCTTGCTCTGGAAGTGCTGTGCCTTGCTGCATTACTTGTGAGCCAGGGCAGTGGGTGGGATGCGGTGTTGACCTGTCATCCAAGAAGAGCTAAGAGGAGAGGGAGGAACGGTGGCGGGTGGGAGTGAGAGGAGTGGGGGTGAGAGGAGTGAGAGTGAGTATGTATATGCCTTTTCACTTTGGCTACCTCCCTGGTAAGGAGGAAAAAAGCCCTTGGTATATCGATAGATAGATATACATAAATAGTTTTTATTTATTCTTTTATTATTATTATTATTATGATTTTTTTCGCATCCGACCTAGATATGGACCAAAAGGTCTCCTGTCGGCATACTCCGCCTTTGTAATCCTTTGTGTATAAACCTGTTGTTTGCGTTACATAACCACCAGCGTATAGAGTACTACAATACATACACACGTACACACAGACGCACACACACACACACAGTCACTCACATACAATGACAGACAGTTCCACCAGGCAGCATGTTTAAATATGTAACCCCGTGGCTGTGAACTCCCACACCAGCCTGGCGGCAATCATTTCTACCAATACTGCATTTCAACCCTTCTTAATCATGTATAGGCTTTATATGCATTTGACTGATATTCATATATCATGAGAAACAAACAAGTAAGAACGTGAGATGTTGCTATGCCTTCAAAACATACTTGGACCTGAAAGCGAAGTGCTTCGTGGAAATTACAAAGAAATAATAACAATAATCACATCTTAATCATTGATTCATATCAAGAAAAATATGATTATGATTTGATTATGTATATCAACGCAGAGTAATTTGTTATTGCCATTTGAATATGATTACACGAGCTATCTACGTTTTGAATATGACTTGATTATGATTGCGTAATCAGAGCCATCGATTATGATTTCTTTATTAATAATCATAATCATGTTCATTTCATATATATATATATATATATATATATATATATATATATATATTTATATGTATATATACATATATATGTACGCACATATATTTATATGTATATATATACATATATATATATACATTATATATATGTATATATGTATATATATATATATATATATATATATTGAATATATATATATATATGTATAAATATAAATATGTATATATATATGCATATATATATATATATATATATATATATATATATATCTATGTATATATATGGATATATATGTATATATGTATATATATATATATATATGTATACATATATATTTGTACATATATACAGATATATATGTATACATATATATATATATATATATATATATATATATTTATATATATATATGTGTATGTATATATATATATACACATATACATATATATATATATATATATATATATATGTGTATGTATATATATATACATATATATGTATAATACATATATATATATATATATATATGTATACATACATATATATATGTATATATATATGTGTATGTATATATAAACATATATACATATATATATATATATATATATAAACATATATACATATATATATATATATATATATATATATATATATATATATACATATATATATATATACGCATATATATACGCAGTTGCTCAACTTAATCAAATTGCTCCTCTCCTTTCTTCCAGTGTCATCAGCTCTGGTTTCTCCGATCTTTCTTAGTATGGCAACTCTCCAAGTCGTAGATTTCATCTGTGTGTGTGTGTGTGTGTGTGTGTGTGTGTGTGTGTGTGTGTGTGTGTGTGTGTGTGTGTGTGTGTGTGTGTGTGTGTGTGTGTGTCTGTGTGTGTCTGTGTGTGTGTGTGTGTGTGTGTGTGTGTGTGTGTGTGTGTGTGTGTGTGTGTGTGTGTGTGTGTGTGTGTGTGTGTGTGTGTGTGTGTGTGTGTCTGTGTGTGTGTGTGTGTGTGTGTGTGTGTGTGTGTGTGTGTGTGTGTGTGTGTGTGTGTGTGTGTGTGTGTGTGTGTGTTTGAGTGTGTGTGTGAGCGCGAGCATTTTGGTGTCGTGTCATTGAAATTGTGAGGATTGAAAGGATTAGTTGTTATCACCATTTCTATTTATTAGGTTTGTTTATATGATAAGGTTAATTTGCATTTTATGATGACATTTGTCATTGGATTCGATACTTCGTCTAATTGAATTTATATATTTTGTACTTTACATTAGTTGTGTACATCTGTATGTATATATGTAATTGTTGGGAGGGGAGCATTGTAAGAGCCTGACTATTATTTACAGTTCCGTTTTCTTTTTTTTATGATTTTTCATTTTTTTTTCAGTATCGTATAGTTCTATTTCTTTTGTCCAATAAAGCCTTATATATGGCTTTTAGTTCAGCCCACTTCCACGACTTATCTGAGCTTCCTCTCCGAGGTTCTTCATCTTTTTCTAATCTGCATACTAATATCGTCCGCCTACGCTATCACTCCTTTCCGATCTCCTCTTGTCCCATTGTTTATTTCTTTGTGACCTGATTTTCAGTTTGGGTTCTTCTTTCATATCAGCTGATGGGTTCCTCTCAAGAAGAAGGAGAGATAGAATCAACAACACAAAGGACATGGACCTGCTAGCTTTGTCTGAATAGAGTTCAAGAAAGTTAAATCTGGTCACGCAGAATTCGAAACCTCTTCAGCTATTTGTCACTACTATGTAGGTAAACTTTTGTATCGCACCAAACCCAACAAAACATCTTTTTAAACGCTCCGGGTTCTCCTTAATGAGGTCAGCAACCAAAGCTCCAGCAACATTGCACTTGATATATCGCGAGGCGTTTTTATCCCTTTTTGGCCCATAGCTCATCTCTACACAAGGCAGCAATAAAATGGATGAGAACGTCTGACACATATTCCTTAGCATTGGGTTTTTGCGCTTAAGGATGAAGGAACAAATCATTCGACTACCCCTCAAGACCATTCACTTCGGATGCCTGACTTCGGAAGAGGTAGGGGGCGGGCCCAAGGCTATAGGAATAGAGGGACGGAGGGACAGGGGGGGGAGGGGGGAAGGGAGGGAGGAATGAAGGAGACTTCGTCTGGTCTTTCAATAGGGAGAGAATGATGAGGGGAACGTCGGATAGGGGAGGGGGGAGGGGGAGGGAGGAGAAGGGGGAGGGGGAGGGAGGAGAAGGGGAGGGGAGGGAGGAGGAGAAGGGGGGAGGGAGAGGGAGGAGAAGGGGAAGGGTTGGTGAAAAGCGGATGAAGGGAGATAGGACCGAGGCTAAGAAAGGATAGCATACAGAGGAATAGAAGTATGACGAATGCAGTTGTGGAGTAAATGGAAGAAGGATGAGAGGGAGGGTAGGATAAGGGAGGGGCGAGGTTGGAAAGAGGAAGCGTAAGGAGAGGGAGGGTAGGAAGATGACAAAAAAGATAGGAGTGTAGGAGGGATAGATAGTAAAGAGAGGAAAGGAGAAAGAAAAAAAAACGGAAGGGGGAAAAAGGAGGAGAGGAAATTGAGGAGAAATAAAGCGAATGAGAGGAAAGGATGGAGGGAAGGAAGGGAATAGGGAAGGAAGACAGAGGTAAAGTTAGATGTAAGGCAAGAGGAAGAAGAAGGAAAGGAGGTGAGACGGAAAGAGCTGGGGACGGAAGGGAATGGAAGGGATGGGAACGAATGTCTGAGGACGGGGAGGAAACGGGCTTTAGACCACAGGGAGAGAAGTGGGAAGCGAGGAGGGAAAGCTGGTAGAGTTACGCGTGGTTTTCAATAGAGGGAAAATGATAAGGAAAGCTTTGGGGGTTAAGAGACGGTGGCCCTCAATAAATATGGAGGGAGATGGGGCCGAAGGCAACGTGGAAGGAAAAAGACATTATAGATAATGATTGGGTTCTATGGAACAGACATTAAAGAGAAGAAAGAGGAATAGAACAGGGAAGCGGGAAGGAGGAAAAGGGAGAGGATGTAAAGGTGAAAGAGGGAAGGAAAAGGGGAGAAACAGAGAGAAGAGGAAGAAGGTAGGGAAGAGGAGGAAAAGAAAGGAGGATTAGAAAGTGAAGAAAAAGAGGAAATGAGAAGCAGACGGGGAAGGGAAAGGTGAAAATTGGGATGAGGATAGAGTGGAAGAAACGAGAACACAAACAAAACTATAGACACACACAAATGCACACACACACACACACACACACACACACACACACACACACACACACACACACACACACACACACACACACACACACACACACACACACACACACACACACACACACACACACACACACACACACACACACACACACACACACACACACACACACACATCTACACGGAGAGGCGGTCGTTCAGTGATAGCGGGCACGGCTGAGGATTACTTGATGAAAGTCTTCAAAATACCTCAGTTGCGTGGTCTTCCCAAAAGGACTATCAATGATACGAGAAAATTGATTCTGATCTCGTCCTCCCCGTATGTGTGACATTTATTTTTCTTTCTTTATTTATATTTTTTAATTAGTGGAGCTCTCACAGGGTAACTTGTACTTTCATATGTATATATATATATATATATACATATATATATATATATATATATATATATGTATATATATATATATATATATACATATATACATATATACATACATATTAGTGAATTTCGGTAGCAGGTTTTCATCGATACACTTTCTATTGAATATGACAGCATACCCAGCGTTCGTGATCTTTTTCTTAACACTTTCGATTCTTCTAATTATTTTCTTCTCTGATCTAGGTAAATGATAAATAATATATCCGATCGAGTCCATTGTGGTTGGATATGAAAACTAGAACATTACGACCTTTCGCCTATACCTTAGGCATGTTCTGGTATTTTTATTTGTAAAGCTACATACAAGAAAATGAATATTGGGTAGAGATGGTGGCTCAAGAGTGGAGTGCCTCAGGGCTCGCGATCTTCGTGGCATGACGCGGGGTGCCCCGTAAAGTTCCAAATGTCCGCACATGTTTCGCTGGATGTTAATATTTGGCATATGGTTTCTTATCAAATCTGCCTCCAGACATTTTAATTTTCTTTTGTCGTTGTTTTTTTAAACTATGACTGTGTTTTCCTTTAGTTGGTCTCGTGATATGATAGTGTTGTGTGTTTTTGTGATGTAAGGTTTGATAGCACCGTTTTGCATTTGAAAGGTCAGCCTTTGGGATAATGTTTGCGTTGTGTGGCCTATGTACTCTTCGTTGCAAAGCACACCGTCTTTGTTAAGATTGCATGAGTACTTGTACACAACGTGGTTTTGTTTTAAT
>NC_134792.1:23611986-23614486 GCF_046742065.1 Oratosquilla oratoria
GTGACACATATTATGGGCTCATTATGGATGTTAGACCACCCATCAATTGAGAGACATATAGTTTCATTATTCAGGTCATCTGCACACTTTTTATATTTCTTTTCATACACAAGATCCAAGTACTTATCAGCAATATCTTTTCTGGATGGAGGAATATAACCTGGCCTCAGGTTCTGAACTATCTTGAGAAACTGAGGATGCTGAACAAGACGAAATGGTGAATTTGTAGCAAATTTAATTCTTGCAATTTCTTTGTCGAGATTTTTCTTTTGAGAGGCTGAAGTTTTTATGATAAATCTCTCCAGAGATGTTGATGACTTTCTTTTAGATGAAAATGATTTAGCAGAGGTTGCGCCTGTGGAGGAATCTGATAGTGACCTTTTTAATGGTGGAGTCAGGTTTGCAGATAATTGAAGTGGAGCCGATGATGAAGGGATTGAGGCTGTTGATACAGATCCTAAAATGGAAACAGAAAAATTTTCACACACAAGCCACTAAATTATTTGGAAATAATTAACAGGATATGAAATAGGTGGGCTTGGAATTCAGCCCACACAGGATTTAGTCCACTTTTAAATTTACAAAAAACAATGGGTTAGTTGGGTTAGGTTAGGCTAAATTCCTTTGGGCTGAATCCCATGTGGGCTGAATTACAATGGATCCTATGAAATGTATTACACAATGTTGAATGAAATGAATAACAATCATCTAGGCCCCAAAGTTGAGTGGATACAGTATATTATAGTGATATAGTCATTACCCAAATCTAGAAGTAATGAAGCTGAAGTATGATCACACACACACACACACACACACACACACACACACACACACACACACACACACACACACACACACACACACACACACACACACACACACAATGTTTAAATTAGATAATTTTATCATTGACAGAATTTGTAATCAAATTAAATCATTACAAAAATGATTTAATCGTAAGTGTTCAATGTTTGTGACATTTTCTCCATGTGTTATGTCCGTTCCTTTCCCAGTTTATTGTATTACGTCTTATATGCCTATGTGACAATTTTCTTTGTTGTAATCCCCTGAAGATGTGAAATATCACGAAAGCGCTTGGGAATTCTAGTTTTCTTTTCCGTTTTTTTCCCTGTGGTTATCAGCAATCTTTTGGATCACGTGGTGGTTGTGATCTTTTTGCATATATATATATATATATATATATATATATATATATATATATACAGTATATATATATTATATATATATATATAATATATGTGTGTGTGTGTGTGTGTGTGTGTGTGTGTGTGTGTGTGTGTGTGTGTGTGTGTGTGTGTGTGTGTGTGTGTGTGTGTGTGTGTGTGTGTGTGTGTGTGTGTGTGTGTGTGTGTGTGTGTTACACCCCATTTGTGAAATAGCCTATTTCATGGAGTCGACATGTCATTTGGGCACTTCATGAAATGGGCAACTAAACCCCTGCCCATTTCATGAAATGGGCAGTTTCATGAACGAAGATATATTTCTCGTTCATGTATATAGATACACCATAAATATATAGAAAAAAAAATAAACGGTGGTTCTCAGCCAGAGGTTTGGACTACTAGGGTCATTAGAGTTTCACAAATTGGCCCACGACGGCAGTACATAACTATAAGACAGGTGAGAATTCATGTTAAAAATCTCTAATCTAGAAATGTTATACAAGTAGTAGTGTAGTTGATATTATCTGTCATGTAAACATATTATGAGATAAAAAATAGAGAAGCTGTGAAAGATTATTTCATATTAATTCAAATCTAGGAAATTTCTGTCCCTCAGGTGGAATTTTTCGTATTCTTTTCAGTTTAGAAATAGATTCTAAGTTAACGCATTTCTTCTACAAATTCCCTTTAATTTTTAATTTCAATATCTTTTATCATTATTGTTATTGCAAAGGTATTCAGTGAATGAAATAAAAATAAATAGAATATTACTCATGAGAATATTATGAAAGGAATATTTGGATGAATACAAATACTAAACAACATGAATATCTAAATCAAGAAGAGAAAAAACGTACAAAACAAAATTTAATTCCTTGTGTTAAAGACAAAAACAAAGAAAATATCTGATTATTTGCTATTACCTAACCACATGAGCCAGCAACATTAAAAAAAAGGTAAAAACAAAAATCCAAAAGGTTAAAAAACGAAAAAAAGAAAAAAGGTAAAAAAAAAAAAGGTTAAAAAACGAAGAAAAAAAAATGAAATCCAAAAGGTTAACAAGAACGAACGTGGTGTTGGTACTCAGCGAACAGAGTTGTAACGATGGCAAAGGTGAATGGAAACGCATTCAAGATCGCCAGGAATGAATTGGCAGAATGATGAATGGATTGCTTTGAAAAGGGGTGAACGAAACTCCCAAAGACGCAGCTAAAAAGAGAGTAAAAGAGTTTGCTGTCAATTTTCACTGAGGGATAAGAAATATGATTACCTGTATGGACAAAGAAGTGGAGGGAAAGGGAAGAGCATACATACAT
>NC_134792.1:23624486-23626986 GCF_046742065.1 Oratosquilla oratoria
CATTTCATTATGGTGACTTGTTCTTACATACATACATACATACACATACCAAAGGCTTTTTCCCCCTACACAGAGGGTAGCCCAAAAGAAAAAGGCATAGAAACCACTTCCACCCACTCCATTTCCTATATATTCCACTCCCCTCCACCCTCCTCTCTCCCTCCCATTTTGGCACCTCCCGGATGACAGGTCATCCCTGCATCCTGTCCACTGCCCTGGGTCAAAAGCAGTGTCGCAAGACACAGCAGATCCACAGCAAGGCCGCTTCATAAATTCGGCGACCCCCGCCCTCTCCGACTCCTCCCTCTGACGTGTTCTTACTTCTGGATAGAGACAAGCGTGTGAGAGGATGAATAATGGGTGAAGGAGTTCTTGATCGATTGAGACACCTTCCAGTCTGCGTGCCCTTCAGCCAAATAAAAATCGCTTTATCCTTATCTGGAATACAATTTACATGGGTCTTCACCGTATTAAAGGATTGAAAGTCCCAGAAGCGACAGATGAACTTGAGATCCATTGTGTGTTTATACAATGCGGCCTTCTGCGGTCAGGGGTACACGTTTTCTTGAAGAAAGGTCCCTATGTTAGTAAAGGCGCAAACGAATGTGTTACTGACTCTGAAAAGCGCCCAGAAGAGGGATGTCACAGTCGTAAGTCCCTTTACAAGCTGACCAATATGGTGTCTGCAGTTGGTACTTCTGGTTATGAACAGTTGGCCATCCTGTCTTTTCGCAATCGTCTCACCCAAGGGACTGAGAAAAAGACCAGCTGTGTTAACCCTTGCACAAATGTCATCCTGACGGCTGATGATGGCAATTACATTTTATGGTTGTAGTGCAGCTGGTAGTAATGCAGGTTGGGAACTTATGATCTCTATGCACTGCTCTTTATACTACGCTGTTTATGCGAAGCTATTTATGTAATGCTATTTATGCTGTGCTATTTGAAATATGCTTATGCAATGCAGTTCAGGTGGAGCAACATACCGGTCTGCAGGGCACGGTATTGACGCTCCCAGAGTTCCAGATGATTCAGGGCTGACACTGATAAAGCTATTTGTAACCAGAGCTAATGAGATTAGTCTTTTTCTTCTTCTTCTTCAGACAGAGTTATTGTGGTTATCACCACGCCTGTGCTGATTGCTGTCATTGCTCCCAAGAACGTTAAAGTGATTAGGGTTTCAAGACGCGGCTGTGTGGTGCACTTTTACTATGGGTACATAAACCCTAATCTATTCTTGCTGTCAAATTATTTTATTCACTGATATAATAGACTAAGGGAATCTTTAGACATGTACGTGATCCCCTCGCCTGAATAGAATCGGCTGTCAGTAGCCAAAAAGTGAAGAAAACACGTATTATTATCACCTCTTTGTGGAATAAAACCTACATCGACTTAGTCGTTAGGTAGGTTGTCCGACAAAAGTATCATTTTCTGTCAATAATCAAAGTATCTCAAGTGTCTCTTTCAAACAGAGACACAACATAGTTTCAGTAAACGCTAGATAATCTTCTTGGTTAAACCCTTATGGCTTATATAAGATAGGGAATCCATGAAAAATGCCATCACTTGTATCCTCTCCAGTCGTGTTGAGCTCGGAACTCGTGATAAGAATCTGAGGAACCCGGCTAGATATTCAGTGATCATGAGTTTCTACCACATGTCACGGCTTTAAGAGGTGTAGGACAAAGGTCCTGTCACAGCTGAGCGCCTCCTGTAGGAGGTTCTTCACTCATGTAAAATTATCAAAAGACACAATTCAACCCCGGAGTGGTGAAAATTTGTCTATCGATAGTCAGAATGAAGAATATGAATTTTCAGATCGGGAAGGATCAGTCAGGAATAGAAAAAAAAATGGCGGGGACGGGGGGTGGACGTCCTCATAGATAAAGGTACTGGCAAGACTGAAAAAATTACTACTATATTACATTGCTTAGTGTGCTCAAGAAGGTGCCTGATACCATCTGTTAAGTATCCAGAAGCCTGAGCAGTCTACGTTCACGGTCGGCAAGTCAACAAACTGATGAGATTCTAGTGCCTCGCGTACTTATGGGCGCCTACATGTTTCATGAATGGGGGAGGGGTCCTACATCTCAAGAAGTCGTTTGATTCAGTACATCTTGAGGTGCTCTAGGATATTCTTAGGATCCGTGAGATTCCTGTGAGGAGCACTGACTTAATGTATGGGTTATGATCTGGGATAGAGTGTTCTCAAGTGCGAAGAAGGTGTACTCAGCTGTTTTCCTGTAGGCTCAGGAGTGAGACAGGGGAACGTCCTATCTCCAACACTTTTCACCACCTTCATGGACTGAGTATTAGGCATGGCGTTTAATCACTGTCAATGCGTAACATCTATTGGCAACATTTAAGTCAACCACACTGTCACTGCCGATGATGTTGTGGTTTCTGTGTAGTCGCTGGAGGTCTTACTTGAGGCCCTTGAGTCACTCCACTTGGAGGCAAGACAGGGAGTACTCCATGTCCACTCGACCAAGACCAA
>NC_134792.1:23631986-23634486 GCF_046742065.1 Oratosquilla oratoria
ATAGATAACACAAAAGATTAGTTAGAAAGCTCATCTAGGTATCTAAATGTCCTTATATTCTGTTTCTTTACTAGATATCTCTTAAGTAGTATAGCATACCCATAATTCTGTCTGTCTGTCCTTCTTTATATCTGTCTAACTGTCTGTGCACCTGTCTGTTTGTTTAGTTGCCTGTCATTCTGTCTGTCTGTCCATTTCTCTCCCTCTCCCTCTGTCTCTCTCTCTCTCTCTCTCTCTCTCTCTCTCTCTCTCTCTCTCTCTCTCTCTCTCTCTCTCTCTCTCTCTATCTCTCTCTCTCTCTCTCTCTCTTCTCTTCTCTCTCTCTTTTATTTTGTATCTAATTTTCTACCTGTTTATTTGTCTTTCTCTCTCTCTCTCTCTCTCTCTCTCTCTCTCTCTCTCTCTATATATATATATATATATATATATATATATATATATATATATATATGTATATATGTTTTATTTATATATATATATATATGGTTTGTATATATATATATATATATATATATATATATATATATATATATATGTATATATGTTATCTATATATATGAATATATATATGTATATATATATGTATATATTTATATATATATATATATACATATATATATGTATATATGGTTTGTATAAGCATATAACATATTACAATTAGTTGAAAAATGTTTGGTAAGTATAAGATCATGAAAGACTACATCTTTATGTTCGAAACGGAAAGTTTAAAATCAGTGAATACTACCACCAATAATCTACGGATGTGAGACATGGAAACTGACAAAGGCGATGGAGACAAAGCTAAGGAGTTCACAGTGAAGAGTGGAGAGATCAATGGTTGAAATAACTCTGAGAGATCGAAAGAGAGGAAGTTGGGTGAGAGAGCAAACTAAAGTGAAAGATATTGTGGAGGCGGTAAAAGAGAGGTGGAATTGAGCAGGTAGCATGAACCACTGATGAGCAGTAGAACAAGTGTTTTACTGAGTGGACTCTGCGAGATGGTAAGCGTGCAAGAGGGGGAGGAGACAGAAGGTGGAGAAAAAACAGAGAAGTATGCAGGAGTGACACGGCAGAGGTTGGCGCAGTCGTGAAATTCTGTAAAAGGGGCCTTTGTTCAGCAGCGGACTTGCTGATATATATATATATATAATATATATATATATATATATATATATATATATATATATATATATATGTATATATATATATATATATATATATATATATATATATATATATATACATGTATTCTATCTATATACCAAGGGTTTCTTTCCTCTTACGAGGGAGGTAGCCAAATTCAAAAGGCATATACACACCCCCACTCACTCCATCTCCGCCTATTTCACTCCCATCCCTCTCATCTTACCTCCTCGTGGATGACGGGTCATCCCTGCATCCCACCCAATGCCCTGTGTTAGAAGCAATGCAGCAAGACATAGCACATCCACAGCTAGGCCGCTTCCCTTAATCGGCGACCCCAACCTCTCCGCCCCTTCATGCAGAATAATGGCAGAAAAGGTGTAATCCCTTCGGGTTGCGTCATCATTCACACATAACCACTTTGCCATGGGATTCGAACCCTGGCCCGTGCGTCGATAATCACGAGGCCAAGACGCTAGCGACCATGCTACATGGGATGGTTCAAAAGGACTGTACAGTCCTTTTGAACCATCCTATTTAGCATGGTCGCTAGCGTCTTGGCCTCGTGAATATCGACGCACGGGCCAGGGTTCGAATCCCATGGCAGAGCTTCTAAAAATTTTCAATCTGTCTTTAACATACATAACCACTATCTAATTCTCCAACCCCGCCCACTCCCTTGCATTGCAGTATCATCTATACACAGCCATACTCCATTCCCCCCATATTTCCAGCCTTCTCCCTTTCCTGGTCAACAGACATCACCTTCCTACTCAGCGCCCTTTTTACCCCATCTATCCATCTCATCCTCGGTCGCTCCCTCATATTCATTCCATGTACCTCTGGCTATCACACCTATTTTACTAATCTTTCTTTACTCATTCTTTCCATGCGTCCAAACCATCCCAAAACTCTTTCACCAACCCTATCTCCCATCTCCTTTTCCATCCACGCTCTCCTCCTCACCTCCTCGTTTCTCACCCTATCCAACCTTGTAACCTCTACCATACTTCTCAGGCAATTCATCTCAAACACATTTAAATTTTACACCTCTGCCTGTCATTCCATGTCTCTGCCCCATACAGTGTTGTCAACTTGGCCCCCTTCATATATTCTCCTCTTTGTATTCATTCCCAAATGCATATTTCTCATTACAATTTTTAATCTCCAAAGACACATACTTATCTCAATCTACAATTTACCTCCACCTCCACCCCTTTTCATGTCACATGTAACCCCAAATAACTAAAGCTATCCACTTCACCCAGCCTCTCTCCTTTAAGACTTACAAATTGCTGCCGTTCTCATACCTTGTACATCTCATCACTTTACTTTTACCCACATTTACCTTCAACTT
>NC_134792.1:23646986-23649486 GCF_046742065.1 Oratosquilla oratoria
TAACCACTACGCCACGAGGTGTGTGTGTGTGTGTGTGTGTGTGTGTGTGTGCATGTATGCGTGTGTGTGTGCGTGCGTGTGTGCGTGCGTGTGTGTGTGTGTGTGTGTGTGTGTGTGTGTGTGTGTGTGTGTGTGTGTGTGTGTGTGTGTGTGTGTGTGTGTGTGTGTGTGTGTGTGTGTGTGTGTGTGTGTGTGTGTGTGTGTGTGTTTATGTGCGTGTATGTGTGTTTGTGTGCGTGTGTGTACATGAGAAAGAGAGTGAATGAGTGGATGTGTGTGTGTAAGTGCATGTAGCACAGTCCTGGATTCCATCTATGGCTGCAAGAGCGTACCTTCTTCAAGAACCCTGGACTTGTCCCTGTATGCCTCTGAATAACCATAACAAAACACACGGATTTCGCTGCAGTCTTACCCCGGTGTGCAGAGTTCACTGGCTTGGGTATCGAGAGGCAAAGCCCGGGTTGCCAGACACACGTTCGCTGGAGGAACGAACGACGGGTCTTTAGGACGCCAGGGCATGTCGTCAGCGTCCCTTTCGGAACGCACTTCAGCGTCCTTTGACGACTCCCCTGGCGACGCAAATAGGGGTGGGAGTGGGGGGAGGGAGGGAGGGAGGTACCCCAGGCCCACCATGTACCCACAGTCAATTAAGACCCGGTTTTTATTGCCCTCCCAAATTTACTCATTATGCCCTGAGACGCGGCTCTCGCCGTGACTAACACCTCGAAACTTCTAATGGCGAGAGCGTCGGCCCGGCCCGGCCAATCACAGGGCCGGGTAGAAGTGAGGCGCGTTTTGATTGGTGGAAATAGTCTCAGGGGCGATACCATCTGCGGGTCTGACCTTTCACCTCCGTGATGTAAGTAAAGGAAAGATGACGGGGTGTTTTCATAATACTTGGGCCGGGTTTCGTAAGCTTTCGTTTTCTGAGCAATCAATTACTTCGGCAATGGTTGCAACTTATATTTTAACAGGAATCTTGTTCATGATCAACTCTTCTCAATTTCGGAAGGAAAGTTCATCATTTTCTCCAGAATCATCACTTCCTCCTACCCGGGGTATTCACTCTTGCTGATAAGATATCTAACATGGACGACCAAATAGATAGCATCTTCAAGACCGACTTAACATCCCAGAACCCCCCCTTCTCCCGAAGAACACTTCCCCCCCAGAAACCCCAAACTCCGGCGTCATCACAACCCCAAGAACTACTGGGACCCTTAAGATTATTATCACAATACCCTTTCAATCATCTCCCTCCACGTGAAGCCTCACTCCATCTCAAAAGTGGAGGCCACTCGCCTGCTACCGTCCTACCACACGCTACACATATTGAGAGAACGTACCAACTGGCTTCACCTGGGTTTTATCGTCTCATTCTTTTCTTCGTTTTATCCGTTATGAAATAAGTTTAGGTACTTGACTATCGACGGATTCATTGATCCGAATAACATTTCCAGGTGACAGACCCTACATCTATATATATATATACATATATATATATATATATATATACATATATATATATATATATATATATATACATATATGTGAATGTATATATGTATACGCACACATATGCACGCACACACACGCACACACACACACACACACACACACACACACACACACACACACACACACACACACACACACACACACACACACACACACACACACACACACACACACACACACACACACACACACACACACACACACACACACACACACACACACACACACATACACCCTAGAATCATCAGGTGACAGCCAAAGTAAAATATGAAAGGGGATAAGCTTTCTGATCCATGTTGTAACTTTCACTACGGCAATGCTGCCTGACCCGAACGAGATAGTCTCAGCTTTACCAGAATAAAGTCTTTAAGGAGCTATAGAAGGGTTAGTAGGTGCGGGATTCACCGTGCCTAAGAAGATAGGCGGTGTATATTTCTCTTCAGTCCAGGATGTGGCCCCGAAGTACCTGCTGACACCCACAGAGAACGATTCGAAGTCAGCTGGGTTGGACCCCCCGAACTGAAAGGCTCCTTAACGAGCTCACTAAGATGGTGGTGTCTTTAACAACGTCTTCTCGGGATCGGGACGATGTCCTCCTCATCTTCGACGTAGTTTCACTCAGTGACCTCTTCTGCCTTTCACTCTTCCTTACCAGCGTCGTTCATCCCAAATGTCTTTATTCATCTGTGAAAGATAATCTTCGGCCGTTGAAGGGTTGCCTCTATTACCAGTGGGAAAGTAGATAAATAAATAGATGAATATATAAGTAAATAAATGAATATACAAATAGATCAATAGTAAAGTAGATAGACTGATGAATACATTAACCTATAAATCATTAATAAATAAATAAACAATAAATAAACAAAAGTAAATATATAAATGAACAAATGAACAAGAGGACAAATAAATGCATACGTAAACCAGTGAATATAGACGAGTGTATGCACATATTTGATAATCTTCAATCATTGTGAAAGAA
>NC_134792.1:23656986-23659486 GCF_046742065.1 Oratosquilla oratoria
CCAAAATTTCCGAAAGTATGTGGTACATACCAAACACCTTGAGACACCTCTCCACTGGAATCCCACATTCATTGCCCTAAGGTCATGTGCTTAGGGCCCTGCCAAGCATGAGACAAATCACCACAAACCCAAGCATGAGACATAACCCCACAAATCAAAACCCGAGACAAAAGCGCCACAAGCCCAAGCACAGGACATTGTGTCACAACACGAAGTCGTAGGCTTCTCTTGCATGTGACATTTCATCACTGCCTAAGTTACCAGGCAATCTCTTCCAGGTGACCGATAACCTCCCCTACTGAAGAGCAAGTATATGATTTTAAGTATGTAAAGTAACATGATTAAATGTAACACCGGAATCATTCTTATCTTGACCAGAGGAAGTATTCCTAAGAGCTACTGAAGAAGGGTCTTGAACCCGAAATTGCGATATAGCAAACATGACCACCTACGTACAGTGGAGTCAATAACCTCCTTTCAAAGGAATATAAGTTCATAGTAAGACATATGGAAAGTACATTTAAGAAAATAATAAATACACAATTAGACATCACTTTCAATGAAGTATACAAATATGAATATATATATATATATATATATATATATATATATATATGTATATGTATATATATGTATATATATGTGTATATGTATATATATGTATATATATGTGTATATGTATGTATATATATGTATATATATATATATATATATATATGTATATATACCTGTATATACATACATATATACATTTATATATATATATATATATGTATGTATATATATATATATATATATATATATATATACTGTATGTATATATATAATATATAATGTATATATATATGTATATATATATATACTGTATATATATATATATATGTATATATATATATACATATACCTATATACATACATATATATATATGTGTATATATATATATATATATATATATATATATATATATATATATATATATATATATATATATATATGTATATATATATATATATATATATATTAATATATATGTATATATATATACTGTATATATATATATATATATTATATATACTATATATATAAATATATATATATTATATATATATATATATACTATATATACATATATATGTGTGTATTATATATATATATTATATATTATATATATATATATGTATATACATATATATATTTGGATGATGGAGAACATATATACAGGGGAAGGCTTGGAACCCTATACACTCTAACGTTTCGTTCGCGTAGAACTTCTTCAGAGAGTGTATGTAGAACTGCAATTGGAGTTTATGTACTAAATCTAATTATCTTTTCGGACACTTGGGAAAGGTCGTTTTTCTGGCGTGTTTTAGAATTAAAATACTAGTTTCTTTAGCTAAATTGATAAACCCTCCTCGATGATTCGATGAATTATTAGTAGAAATATATGCTGATTCAACAATTCTTCTAGTGAATTTATCAAAACCTTTATGTAGCACTTCAGCTTCTCTCCAGTTTGGTAAATGATCGAATTTTTCCGCATGAACTACTAAAGAATTAGATGTCCTATGTGCTTTTATGTCGTTTTTATGTTCATAAATTCTTTTTTCTAATCCTCTTGACGATTCGCCATAATAAGCCATTGAGCAACTATTGCACGGGATTTTGTATACGACGCTGTTTTCGGAATTGGTTCTCTTTTCAGAAGTCTTTATTAAATCACATATCCTCTTGTTAGTTATTTTAGCTATGTTTATACCCGATTTAGTTAGATATTTGTCTATTATTGGTGACGTTTCTGAGCCAGGTACTGATATAAAATTTGAAACGTTAGAGTGTATAGGGTTCCAAGCCTTCCCCTGTATATATGTTCTCCATCATCCAAATAATTTGTCTAAAATACTTATCACATATATATATATATTTGTGATAGGGGGAGGCACATCCATGCAACCATATCACTTTGGCTTTGCTCAGCTTTTAGCATTCCCGCTTCCCGGCTCTGCATGACCGAGCAACCTCTGAGTCATGCAGAGTTTTTATGTCCTTTAGATAATCTTTCTTTTTCCATCTAGGAGTCCAAGATACTCCTCTCTGCTAAAAACCAGTGAGGGAGGTAATTCAATGGCCGACAATGTGGCACGTAGTGGTTTATTATTATTATTGCTATTATTATCATCATTATCATTATTGTTGTTATTAGTATAATTATTATATTTTTAACTATTATTATTACAATTTTCCCTATCATTATTATTATTATTATTATTATTATTATTATTATTATCATTATTATTATTATTATTATTATCATTATTATTATTATTATTATTATTATTATTATTATTATTATTATTATTATTATTATTATTATTATTATTATTATTATTATTATTATTATTATTATTATTATTATTATTATTATTATCATTATTATTATTATTATTATTATTATCATTATTGTTATCATCATCATCATCATCATCATCACCATTATTATTT
>NC_134792.1:23664486-23681986 GCF_046742065.1 Oratosquilla oratoria
TATTAGTAAAAAAAAAAAAAAAAAAAAAAAAAAAAAAAACTGCAGCATTATGGTCTGGAATCCTCCACCATGATGGCATCCTCCTATCTAAATAAAATCATCAGGTTACAGCCAGAATAAAATATCCGTAAAACGCCACCACGGGGAAGAGAGAAGCATCCCAAAGTCGACCCTTACCTCTAGAGCCATTATAGCCAATGGGCGCTCGTCGGCCATCACCCCTAATCATCTTTATCATAAGAGTCATTATCCTTCATCACAGTAATCCGCCGAGAGATTGCTACTGCAATTGCTCTTAGCCATATCTCAAGCCGTTAACTCCTTCCACCATGTGGCCTACTTCGTATATTTCGTTATGGCTGGCGCTGACGGGGTGGATAATCGTGTAGACAAACATCTTCAATGACCCTTTTTATTTTCGCAAGTATAGAAGCGCTGGTAAGTTACAGTCCATAAGGATAAGGAGGGTTAGCTAGTCTCGTACATGTTTGATACCTCTTTCACTTTCTAATTTCTCCATTTCACTATATATTCTGCATAGGAGGAATGAAATGTTTGTATATTTTCTTTTCTTTCTTGAATACAGATTACAAGACGTGCTTCTCAAGGTACACTTTATGAATTCCTTGAGAACACACATTGTTAGGTCCTAGATAAGTTCTGCAGTAACGTCATGACTTTTTTAGTCCAATGATCTTTAACTTTATATTTAAGATCCTTCCCAACGGATGTGATCTTACAATCGTGAACCTATTGAATTTTCAATTCCTCCACCCTTTCTCCAATCAGATTCGTTGCTATAAGTCTATATGCAATACTGTTTACTTAAACAATTTCGAATCTCTGCATAACTTAGTTTACAAGTATTAAGCGAAACGCACGTCACACATGCACCCGGCCATTTTATGACCCAAGGTGGAGAGAGATCTTTAGCAAACCTTCGCCTACGAACTGTGCTGTTTACAAACAACCGATCCATAAAAACTAAACCCTCACCATCTACCCCACTTTCTATCCACTTCTCTACCAGCTTCTTACACTAGTAGGCGCGTAGCTGTGGACGAAACCGTCACATTTGTTCTTTGCGTTTTAAGGACTGCTGGGGCAGGTAGCAATCACTGCTGGGAACCGGAGAGAAGTGGGAGATTCGAACCTACGACAAAGAGGACACTAGATCCGAACGATTCCGATTACGCCACCATCGCAATGTCCATAACAATACCAAATCACTAACTTGAGAATCAGCTATACTGAAAGTTTCGCCATCACCAACATAAACACTATCCACACTCTGTCATCACCAGTACTCCCAGATCTCCAACCCTCCCTACTCCTCCAACATCTCCCTCGCTCCTTCCAAGGCATAACGAACGTGCTAGTGACCCTTCCAGCACGGAGTAGCGCTTTATTTATTCTATTATGATTAACAATACAATTTCATTCAGCGAAAAGGGGAGGAACTTTGTTCTGAAATGGAGTTTTATCGACCAAGACCTATGTCTAAAAGTTCGAAATCTGCCTTTTGGTACGACAGAAGGTTTTCTGATATTCTAGGCAGCTCGAAGACGTCCAGTAGAAGGCTCAGCCATCTGTCGAATAAAATAGTGAGATTCGTGTTTCAAAAATATGTAATGAATATTTCATCGTATTGGAAAAGGTTGAGAGTGGTCATCTGCACTGTTTTTTCAGACTCACCGTTGGCATTTTCTCGAACTTTACATTTAAGTAAAATAGACCCTCCAAAAATTGGGGAAGAAATAATAATAGTAAATTAAGATATAAAAAGAGTGAATAAGATAAGATTAAATAAAGTGAAACGAATGAGTAAATCAAGAATAAATAAATGCATAGATGAGTATATGGATAGAGATGGAAATTGAAATAGAATACAATGTGGTATTCATGGAACGAGAAAACAATATGACACCCTGCGAGAGGATATTGTAAAATATTTAATGTGCAAAGTGATATATTAGAAAGACAATAAACTGAATTATCTACGGTATACTTATACAGTGATTACAGATACTGAATTAGTTTGTGTATGAGAGTAACAACCTTCAAGTAGCATATTAAATTGAATAACGAGCATAAGAAAGTTCGGTAAGTATTAGAGTAATATGAAAAGATACATACGATGATGGTATTTACGTTTCGTAAACACATTACAAGACTATCTTTCGTGTCATATATTCCTAATAGATCCCGAATTGCTACAGGGAATAATTCATATCTAAGTGTATATATGTAGTAATGCAGCAAGACAGTGCATCCAAAACAAGGTCACTTCACTGAAATCGGTGACCCCTCTCCTCTTCGTTCCCTCAGCTAGAAAAAGAGAAATCCTTTCGAGTTGCGTCAAAACATCATTCACGCATAAACACTCTTCATTCTCCCCTATCCCCCAGTGCCTCTCTTCCTTGCATAATAGTATCATATATACACAGCCCTTCCCCAGTCACCTCTATCACCTGCCTTCTCCTCTCCTTTATCAACAGACATCCCTCTCTTCCTTAACGCCCCATTTACCCTATCTACACACACACAAACACACACACATACACACACACACACACACACACACACACACACACACACACACACACACACACACACACACACACACACACACACACATACACACACACACATACATACACACGCACACACACACACACACACACACACACATACACACACACACACACACACACACACACACACACACACACACACACACACACACACACACACACACACACACACACACACACACACACACACACACACACACACACACACACACACACACACACACACACTCACATACACACACATACACACACACATACACACAGTACATATATATATATATATATAATATGTATACATATGTATTCGAAAGAATGATTATTATTTTTGACATGAAGAAATACGGCCCTCTGCAAGTTTATTTTCTCCTGTTGTAATTAAGCATACTTTGTTTCAGTCCATTTGGTGATTTAGATTGTCGTTATCTAAGCATACATTCAATTGAAATAACTTTTCTTTTTTAACCCTCATGTCCCATTTCCATATCCTTTTGGGAATACGAAGAGGCCCCCTTATTTTTCTCTTCAGTTATGAACCACCGAGTTTTATGGTTCCCCTCTTCAAGAAATTTCGCCTTTTGTGCACCACTCGCCCGACCGCGACTGACCATCAGCATCGGCAGCAAAACCGATATGCGACAGGCGGAGTCACACCTGCTGAGCCTCGATTCCATGGAAGGCCTCACTTGTCCCGGGGATTATGTTCAACGACGGCTCCCTCTGCTGGAGAGGAGCCTATATCAGGCCTCAAGCCCCTTCCTGGCGGAGGCTACCGCCGAAGATCACCAATACAGAGGAGCCCAAAAGACGGACCTACGAGCAGCCAACTCCAGCAAAAGGCCCAAGCCCAACGATGGAGACAACAGAGATTGCCAGGACCCGAGGGACCCTTCAAGAGGTTCTCCCAGAAACTCCAGCCCACGAACTCAGCGTCAGTAGCGCCAACTGCATCCGCGAGCGAGAATCCTCCGAAGGATGGAGGTCCCCTTGCTGGATGCACAACAAAGACGAAGAAGAAGATGACGATGTCTCTTCTTCTTTGGTATGCGAGGAACCAGCGATCTCTTCCTCCTCCAAGTTCCAGGAAGATACGAGCCCCTGGAGGCTGTCCCCGAGGGCGACTCGGGACTCGGAAGGGCGCCTCCCGAAGTGGAGGCCGAGCCCAGTCGCCCCACAATGGCGGACACCTCCGGCCTGGTTCCGGACCAGGAGTGACGTCGAGACGTGGAGGGCAAGCCCACCCTCCCGACAGTGGAGAACGCCTCCTGCATGGTTCCGGACCAGGAGCGACGTCGATACCTGGAGGAGGTGAACGAAGTCCAAAACAGTCAGTCAAGGCTCATCGATGAAATGAAAAAAAGAAAAAAGAAAGAAATAAAATTATATAAGAAAATTATATAAAAAGAAAAATAGAAGAATCAACCAAAAGGAAAATTTTAGCCAAGAATGGCACCTTTCTTTTAAGCCCAAAGTGCATTTGATTTTGTAGCCCCCCTAAAAAAATAACCAAGGAAATTATACAAAAAAGAAAATGAGAAAAATTAGACAAAATGGACATTTCAGCCCAAAATGGTACTTTTCTTTTAAGCCCAAAGTTGAGCAATTGCAAAGCCCAAAGTGCATTTGATTTTTTAGCTAAAAAATAAATAAATAAATAAAAGGATTAAATTCCTGCTTGGGGACGCGAAGTTTCCCTCAGCTGAATAAAATTGCTTGGTGACAACAATCCCACAGGATTAACTCACTCACTCACTCACTCCCACGCCGCGGGAAGTGAAAAACCCCTGGAAGACTAAGCCAGGTCAGGGCTGTCGAGAACCAACGCGGTATAGGCTGCAGCGGTTCTCGAGAATCGAACTCACGACCACCCGCTCGTGAGTTCAACGCGGTAACCACTGGGCTACCGAGCGGCACAGAGAACTGACCAGGGTCACGGTACGTTTTCCTCGGTGCGATTATCGCTCAACGATGATCGTTCGTGGTTCAACGATGATCCTCAAACGATTGTATAGAGCTCTATTTTTTATTATTATTATGGGGCTGTTTTGCTTCGAGCGAGTGCCGTTAGAGTCGCTAAATAAAAATCACCACCCACGTTCCCCCACAAACACAAACTCCCCCGTCCCCACCACAAGTTGTGGGGACGGGGAAGCTTATGTATATATGTATGTATGTATGTATGTATGTATGTATGTATGTATGTATGTATGTATGTATGTATGTATGAATGTATGTATGTATGTATGTATATGTATGTATATATGAATGTATGTATGTATGTATATATGTGTGTATATATATGTATATATATATACATTATGTATAATATATATGTATATTTGTATAATATGTATATATGTATATATGTATATGTATATGTATATATGTATATATATGTATACGTATATATGTATATATGTATATGTATATATGTATATGTATATTTGTGTGTATATATGTGTGTATGTATATGTGTATATGTATAGGTGTATATGTTGGAAAAGAAGTCACGGGTCTATATATATATATACATGTTGAGACATTGTGACAAGTTACAAAAAGTTGGAAAAAAAGAGAGTCACGGGTCTCGTTCCGAGTTTATTCCTGACCGGTTTTGCTTATAGCAAGAGGCTACAAGCGAAACCGGGTCAGGAATAAACTCGGAACGAGAGCCGTGACCCTTTTTTCACCTTTTTCATATATATATATATATATGTATATATATATATATATATATATATATATATATATTTTTATATATATGTATTTATATATATATGTATATATATATATATATATATATATATATATATATATATATATATATATATATAT
The DNA here is from genome assembly GCF_046742065.1 of Oratosquilla oratoria. Classification (NCBI taxonomy): domain Eukaryota; kingdom Metazoa; phylum Arthropoda; class Malacostraca; order Stomatopoda; family Squillidae; genus Oratosquilla; species Oratosquilla oratoria. The sequence goes on from NC_134792.1 coordinate 23,669,913, forward strand.
CTTGATGGAGCAATGGTTTAAGTCATTACAACACTTGTTACGCGCTAACCAGGTTCGAGTCCCTTGTCGTACCCCGTTGCAATTTCTGCATGTTGCCTCCATCGGGACACTCGGTGTTGATGGCTTATAAATAAAGTGTATTATGCTTGATAGTATATATATATATATATATATATATATATATATATATATATATGTATATATATATATATATATATATATATCTTGATGGAGCAATGGTTTAAGTCACTACAGCACTTGTTACGCGCGACAAGGTTCGAGTCCTTGGTCGTACTACATTTCAATTTCTGCATGTTGCCTCCATCAAGACATACTATGTTGATGGCTTAGAATTAACGGGCATTGTGTTTGATGATGTATATATATATATATATATATATATATATATATATATATATATATATATACATATATATATATATATATATATGTATATATATATACATATATATAAGTGTATATATACATGTATATACATATATATATGTATATATATATGTATATATATATACATATATATATGTATATATGCATGTATATACATATATAATATATATATACATATATATGTATGTATATATATATATTATATATATATATATATAAATGCATTTATATACGCATATATATGTCTGCATATATACTTATATATATATATATATACTGTATATACACATATATATACACATATACACGAAGCATAACGGATAAGGTAGAATGGGAAAAGTACAAGCGCTATAAATTGCCCGAGTGCAAGTCCCACTTGGCTCGAGTGGTGAATGAGAGAGGGGAAGAACACACTTGTAGAACACTCGTACACTCAGAGGAAGAATATAGGAGAAAGACAAAATTGTATGGATAACGGCAATGGAATCATAACGTAGGGTTTTGAGTAGAAATCTCGTGTGTTTTTTTCATTTCAGATGCCTAGGTTTTTAAAATGCATAAATGGCAGATTTTTATAATATTGTGTTTGATTTTGTAGTCATTGTTTGTCGATTTGAAGTGATACTAATGAAATCTGGTTGTATTTCGTCTGAGGTAAGAAACATTGTTATTTATTTATCTATTATCATTTTTTTTTATCTGATATGAAGTATAGTGTGTCTCATAATGAAATACAATATGAAATACACGAACATATAAAAAAAGATTATATTATGGTAATTGTTGTATGAAAAAGCTAGAAACTAATAAAACTTGAAATATGAAGCTGGCGTTTCTCAAAGCCTATGAATGTATTTAGCTGACGCTTACTGAAATTGGTTAGAATCAAAAGCAGGTCATTACCACTCATTGTCTGATCGGGCATTCATTCCCCTAATTGTTAAAGAGAATTTCTTCTTCCAAGGCGAATCGCAGAACACAGATAAGGATTATTAGTCCTAATATTACACGGAACTTTTTATTTTACATACACTCCAATCCAGTGCTCTCCATTAGCAGTTGATGGTATGGCTTTCCTTCCTCTGTATTTGACACTTCTCAAATGCGTTTACTAGCCTAGGAATGCGTTGTCATGATGAAGATCCCGTTACTGTATTTAAGTCTCAGTTTGAGTGATATTATGTTTTTCATTTTCATCTTGGTTACCTTGATGTTTACATCCAGTGTTATTAATATTACTGGTCCTTCTCTTTGTTAGTATCTCGTTTTGAATCCTCCTTCCTTACAATGAGGAACCCTGGCATTCTTTATTTATAAATATGTCTCATCTCTTAGAATCCCTATAAGTTTAGAGCACAGATCTTAGAGAGCCTCTGATGATCAATATCATCTGTAGTTATAATCTCCTTTCTTACCTTCCTCTGTATTTGACACTTCTCAAATGTGTTTACTAGCTTACGAATGCGTTGTCATGATGAAGATCCCGTTACTGTATTTAAGTTTCAGTTTGAGTTTAGTTATAATCTGCTTTCTTTACTACCTTGTTGATCCCGTGAGGTATTCAACCGTATTCAGATCGTTGCCATGATACTAATCTTCTCTATCAAACTTTCCTTGAACTTTACTTCAGGGTTCCTTTAACTAAAAGTCCTTCATATAGATATGATCATCCAGTATCAATGAAAAAAAAATTCAGAGGAATATATTGCGTTTAAAGGCTCATTTAACATGGGAAAAGGTATAACTTCCAATGGAATAAAGACAGTCCGGAGTTGCCTAAAACAAGCTCTGGAAGGTTTATCAACGGACTTAAGGGCATAATAATTTCACTTCTGTTATCACCATCGTTACTATGGAAACATCATTTGAGGAGATTACGACATGAGGTGCTTCACTGCAAAGGAATACAATGTCCTTGACCTGTATGCTGGATTGCAGGAGCGAATGTCAGTCACAGGGAGCCATTGGGGATAAAACCTGAATAGGAATTGTTTTTATTTATCTATTTATTTATTCATTTAGTTAGTTATTCATTCATTAACTTATTGATTAATTTTGTATTTATCTATTTTTTATTTATTCTTTTGTCTATTTTTGTTATATATGTTTCAATAATCAAGTAAATCCTAATGACTGGTACACTATAATAACCACACATAAAGGTTTTTTCACTACATAATAATCCGCTACATAATTACCAGAGATTATGTCCAAAGGCTATGTAACTACGGTTGACCTTAATACAGCCGTAGCTGAGCGACTCATGGTGTAAGACATTCACCTTTTTACTTTCCACTCACTAACTTATGATAAAGATAATTTCAAAGTCATTTTAATTTGCACCCAGGTGTATGTTTTATATTCTTCCTATGTCCATTTAACTCTACGATTATACCCAAATCACTCACGTATATTATTCATCTATTTTGTGTTCGTTCCCTACACACGAGTCATATAGTACTATCTAATTTTCAGATGCATTTTTACTTTTTTTCATCTCAGCCATCATTTAGGGCTCTCCACCTTCTCAGCTCTCTGCTCTTCCTCTTTTCTCTGCAGTCCCTATTTTTGTCATCACACTCTCCTTTCATCATCACTCCACACAAGACCAGGAAGCCTCTCTCCCCCTCGTCTCATCCTGAGCACTTCCAGGAATTCTGGAAGGGGACGACGGCTGAACAAGGACTCAAGATCCCAACATGTCAAGAGGCTGAATTTGTGCTTGCAGAACTCAAAACCTTCTCTCGCTTTTTCTTCAGAATTAATTCTCGTAGAGCCGAAATATTAAATAAAAAGAAATTAGGATGTCACTGTCAAGAGTATTTGCTTGTTATCGGGTTGTTAAAAATTGGGGATGTATACGTTGATCAAGTCTCAACAAACCAGGTAATAGATTTGATGAAATGGATATTTGAAGGTATAAATTCATTTGTCCGCTCCTCCCCCCTCCCTCTTTCTCTACCCCCTTCTCTCCCACTCCTTCTTCGTTTCCTTATACCTATCCCTCTTCCTTCTCCCCCTTTCCCCCTTTCTCTCTCTGCCTCTGTGTCTCTCCGTCCCTATATTATCTATCTATCTATCTGTCTCTCTGTCTCCTATCTACATCTCTCACACACACAGGTGCTCTCTTCTCTTTTCGTTACTGACTCTTCCTCTTAAAGAGGAAGCTTCGTACTACTACTACGATTGTAGTAGCAGCAGCAGCCAGAACGCCGCGAGGGAAAGGCACTACGTTGCCACAATAGCCATCTGTTCTACCAATGTTCCTGTGATCATTAGCGACAAACCATGAACTATTTATTTTCCTTACTGTGATTCACCAGCGCTTCTATCCGTGTGTAGGCGATCTGGTTGATAGGAAGGAGGTCATAATGGAGACATTGGATTATCTGAGGAGTATATGTGGTATAATGAAAGATGAAAATCGATGGAACAGGAACACAAAAGGTATGGGGATGAAATGTGGGTAAGGGCAGAGAGTGTAATGATAAGTGTAATGCTTCCTTGGCTGAATGGAATAGACTGGTGGAAGAGAGAATATGGCCGAAATATTAACAGACATGAGTAAAACTCTTTGTTTTATCTATTTATTCATTTTATAATCTATTTATTTATTTATTTATTTTTATCTTAATTTTTAGCATAATAAGATTTCTTTAGGACAACCATACAAGATGATGGTCATAGGCCAGGAGACACGTGTCTGCAACAGAGGATGTGAACTTTACATTATGCGTTTGGACCGCAGGATTAAGTAAGATTCACTGATAAGAATCGGATAGAATTACGGAACTCGAACCCGTGACTAGGAAGTTGCAAGACTAATGCACTTCCGATTGTGCCAGTTTAACCAGGAATAAAGTGTAAATCTTTATTGAAAATAAAAACATAAAATAGATATATAAAAAAAAAGTAAATAAAAAATAATAATAAAGGATATGATTCAAAGACCGTAAATTAGGGACAAGGAAGCCAAAACAGAAGGAGGATTGTGACTAGAGAAAATAATCGAAGCGGAGGTTCAAGTATATGTGCAGAACAAGAAAACTTGATAAGAAATTATTGGAATTATATAATAAAATTCATCTGACAGATTTACGTGTACTTGCATGCTGCTGATTTAGCACTTGTGTGATTTATGTTGTGTCCATGTATATGTATGTACATATATATATATATATATATATATATATGTATATATATATATATATATATTATGATACAGGCACACACACACACACAGACATATATATATATATATATATATATATATTTAAAAAGTATTTCAGACAAATGAGAGAGAAATGGGCGGGGAAGGGCAAACTAAGATGTGTTGGGAATAGAGTTTATTTCCTTAACGTTTTGACCAACTTGGTTCTTCTTCAGAGAACATGTTACATTACAATAGGATCACAAGTCTTATACTCGCAGCGAGGGGGAACCCGGCCAGCTGTGAGCGGATGTGTCAGGTCTTCTCTTCGGCTAATGATTTGATTATCAAGACACTTGCTGTTTTTGAAAGGTAAGTGTCTTGATAATTAAATCATTAGCCGAAGAGAAGACCTGACACATCCGCTCACAGCTGGCCGGGTTCCCCCTCGCTGCGAGTATAAGACTTTTGATCCTTTGTAATGCAACATGTAACCTCTAAAGAAGACCAAGATGGTGGAAACGTTAAGGAAATAAACTCTATCCCCAACACATCTTTGTTTGCCCTTTCCCACCCATTTCTCTCTCATATATTTATATATATATATAATATATATATATATATATATATATATATATATACGTGCATATATATAAAAGTATATATGTATGTATATACATATATATATATACATATATATATACACATATATACACACATGTATATATATATATGTATATATACATATATATATATATATATGTATATATGTATAAATATATGTATATACATATGTGTATATATATATATATATGTATATATATACATGTGTATATATATAATATATATACATATATATACTTATATATACATATATATATATATATATATATATATATATATATATATATATATGCGTGTGTGGTAGTGTTTGTGTGTGTGTGTGTGTGTGTGTGTATGTGTGTGTGCTTGCCAGATTGTATTTACCTGTTTGTAGTATATAGGAAAGCAATAACACTCGTTAAATTTTGTCTCTTACTTTCCCATTGTGTGCACATATGTGTGTGTGTGTGTGTGTGTGTGTGTGTGTGTGTGTGTGTGTGTGTGTGTGTGTGTGTGTGTGTGTGTGTGTGTGTGTGTGTGTGTGTGTGTGTGTGTGTGTGTGTGTGTGTGTGTGTGTGTGTGTGTGTATGTGTGTGTGTGTGTGTGTGTGTGTGTATGTGTGTGTGTGTGTGTGTGTGTGTGTGTGTGAGTGTGTGTGTGTGTGTGTGTGTGAGTGAGTGTGTGTTTATGTGTGCGTGTGTATGCATGCGTGTGTGTGCCTATGTGAATATATTAAAACGTCCACAGTTGGGCTGAGCGTGTGTATACAGGTGTTTATGTGTGAGTGTTTGTTTGAAATCTGCTATTTGTTAACAAGAAATAACCCTTAACATCTCCTTTTCCCTATCGTACCAACAACAACATTTGCCTTCGTTCGTTTTTCCACAATATTTCGTCACTTTCAGCAACAACTTCTTGAATGTTGCATTTATTGCACTTTTTGCGTCGTGTTTTTAAGTGCCCCCCATCTTGCAAACCATCCGGACCATTTTTACTGCGGGGGAACATCTTCAAAACGCGCCGCCACTCGCAAACCCAAAACTTTTTCGAGACCAGAAACATTTTACGGTAAAGGACTTGGCGTGGTCGTCGTCGTCGTCGTCGTCGGCGGCGGCTAGTCAAATTCGCCGTAATTGGATGGAGATTTTAGGCTTATGCTCACCGCCTTAACTCCTCCTTAAGGACATTTTCATTTGTCTTTATTTTCTCTCTCTCTTGTACGAAAAACATCGGTGTTTTCCTCAAGTCAAGTCCGGGACACATACGGACGTTTCATTGTGAGAATCAACACCGTGTGAGATCGAAACCTTTATTGGTACGACGTTTCGCTTGTTACAGCTTTTTCAAGTACAGACATATGGCAAACATTCTGAGTACATATAGGCCGACGGGGAAGGAACTGGGAGAGGTTATCAGGGAGGGGTGTGTGTGTGTCTCTTGTCTTCAACTTTGTAAGGAACTCTCGATCAATCTTTGGTTTTCCTTAAGGTGTCTAGGACATGGCTCTTAAAAGATTTATACAATATGTTTCCGTGTTACAATTTAAGGAGATCTTGTCAAGTGAAGTTAGATGGCTTCATTCAGTTAAGTGGAAACTGACGAAGTCCATTGCGACTCTGGATCTATCCATTTTTAGCCTCGTCACGTTTGTTTGTAATCAACTGTAAGCAAAAATTTATGGACTGATTTTTATTTTTCTATTTTGTTTATTTATTGACTGATACTCTCGTTTGTCTATTTATCTAATTTCTATTTATTGATTTATCCATTTTAACTATGTATTTGATAACTAATTTATTTGTTTATTTACGTATGTATCTGTTTATTCATTTATCCATGCATTTATTTCCTTATCTATTCATTTATTCACTCATTGTCATTTTATTTTATTATATTTCTTAAGTGGTGGAATAAACTACAAGAAACACAGCAATATATTTGACCGATGGTCCGGATTTTTTCTTTTTCTTTTTTTAAGATTGAAATTAATGGATGGTCCGAATCAAGTTTTTTTTTTTCCCTTTTTCTAAGATTTAAATTAAGTGATTTGATAGAGGTTTACTCTTTCCGAGTTCTTCTAGTTTGTCTTTACTGTACTACAGGGATTTTATTCAAATTAACACCTTGCGATTCTAGTCATCTAACATAAAAACATAAGAATAAAGGAGACTGCAAGAGACCATAAGGCCTACACTAGAAGGAACCCCGGACATGAAGGGGTCAAAGACCTATCGACTGACCCCCCGTGTGTTCATGTCGTACCTCAAATACTTTATTCTGTCCAACGGCAGAGGCTTTCCTCCTCCATCTGAAGAGGAGGAAGGGCGATGGGACGGTGGTAAACTTGTGTGGATGAAAAGACTTTCCAAAATACGTTTTCCGACTTGAGGGTTCTTCGGGAAAGGGTCTTGCGAGGAAAGCTGTTTATGAGCCAATTCTGGCCCAAAGACGAGGGCGTCCGAGCGAAAGAATCCGACCAAAGAAGTTTAGGACGCCATTCGAGGTACTCTAACTACTCGACCATCGCTCCTATTCCACTATACATATTACCTTCGTATTCAGGAAGTATTGCTTTTTCGTCGTTTATTTATTTGCTTATTTTTTTGTTTGTTTTTTTTGTTTTTGTTTTTCTTGGGGAGTTTTTTTTTTTATTATTCTGTGCGTAGTGGTCAAATCTGGGCTATTTAATTTTGTTTGTTCTTTTTATGTATAGAATTGATTATTCATTTATTTTATTATTTATTCATTTACTTATTTATTTATTTATTTATTTATTTATTTATTATCATTTGTTCCTTTTATGTATATATTTGTTTATTCATTTATGTTATTATTATTTATTCCTTGTATGTATATATTTGTTTATTCATTTATTTTATTATCATTTATTCCTTTTATGTATATATTTGTTTATTTATTTATTTTATCATTATTTATTTATTCATTTATCTATATTTTGCCTTTCACTGAAAGCCCACTATTTTTACTTTGCAGTTTTACAGTCTGTAAAACAGTCGCAAGTCAAAAAAGTTACTAAAAAACAGATCCCTTTATTATTATTATTATTTATTTATTCATTTATCTATATTTTGCCTTTCACTGAACGCCTACTATTTTTACTTTGCAGTCTTACAATCTGTAAAACAGTCGCAAGTCAAAAAAGTTACTAAAAAACAGATCCCTTTTCGGCCTCCACTTGGATAACCTCTTTGTCCCGTGGTCTCTAAACACATTATTCTGCATTGACTAATAGATAGACTAGACAACAAATTTTCCTATTGCTCTGTTTGGCAGCGACGTTGTCTTCAATATTCATTTTGGTTTCCACAATAGGACGGCAGTGACCACACCTTTCCCTTTTGTTTCTATTTATTACTTTCGACAAGCTCCTGGATAGGCATTCTCCTTCTATTCCTGCTCCAACTTCTGCTGCTGTTGTTCCTCCTTCACCTCCTCCTCCTCCTCCTCCTCCTCCTCCTCCTCCTCCTCCACCTCCTCCTCCTCCTCATCTCCATCCTCATCTTTATCCACATCCTCATCCTTTTCATGCTCATCCCTCCCTTGTTTTCCTTCTCTTCCTCCTCCTCCTCCTCCTCCTCCTCCTCCTCCTCCTCCTCCTCCTTTTCATGCTCATGCTTCTCTTGTTTTCCTTCTCTTTCTCCTCCTCCTCCTCCTCCTCCTCCTCGTCCTCATCCTGTACCTCTTTCTTCCCCTTCCTTTCCCCCTCCTCCTCCTCTTCATCCTTTTCCACCTCCTTCTTCTGCTGATGTTGCTCCTCCTCCACCTCCTCCTTCTTTTCATGCCCATGCTTCTCTTGTTTTCCTTTTCTTCTTCCTCCTTCTCCTCCTGCTCTTGCTCTTCATTCTTCTCCTTTTTTCCTCCTTTTCCTCCTCCTTCTTCACTTTCTCTTCTTCCTCATCTTGCCCCTCCTCCTTCTCTCCTTTTCCACGTCTCCTCTTCTTCCTCCTCCTTCTTCACTTGCTTTTCTTCCTCATCTTGCTCCTGTTACTTATTTTCCTTCCTTTTCCTCCTCCTCCTTCTCCATTTTCTTTGTCTTCTTCTTTTCTTCCTCCTCCTTCTCCTTTCTCTTCTCTCCTCCTCCTCCTCCTCCTCCTTCCCCTCCTCCTCCTCTTCCCGCACCTCTTCCTCCTTCTTCTCTTCCTTTAATTCTTCCCACTTTTCCTCTTACTTCTACTCCACTTCCTTCTCATATTCCTCCTTCTCCATCTCCTCCTCCTCTTCCGACTCGTCTACTCTCTTCTTCTTCTTCTGTTGTCGTCTTCTCCCCCTAAACTTTTATTTCTTCCACCGCTTGTTCCGTGCCTCGTTCCCCGTTCACTTTCAGACTCTTTTTCTTTTCTCCTGATCCTTTCCTTCTCCCGATTTTTACCAAACAACTTCCTCATATTACGATCAACATTCGTATCTTTCCATCCTTTATCGCTTCTTTCTACATTTTCTTCGTTTTCCTCCGCAATTCTTGTTTTCTTTTTTTTTTCCCTCCCCTCTGGTTCTTCGTCTCGACGTACTTGATCTTCCCCATCACATAAACTTCTTCTTCCCTACTTCAAACGCGGCCATTCCTTCTCCGTTTCTTCCTCCTCACTTTCTCCTCCCCCGCCTTTTCATTCCCCCAATCTCTTCCGTGGGGAGGGAGGTGACGTGTTGGTTAGTAAACTTGACCGGTATCACAAGAATCCCATAACTAAAAGTACAAAATCATTCAGCTATTTACACTTTCATATTAATATATCTATATATATATATATATATATATATATATATATATATATATATATATATATATATATATTTATATATATATATATATATATATATATGTGTGTGTGTGTGTGTGTGTGTGTGTGTGTGTGTGTGTGTGTGTGTGTGTGTGTGTGTGTGTGTGTGTGTGTGTGTGTGTGTGTGTTTGTGTGTGCAATATCACCGCAGGAGGAGAGAAACTTGTAGGCAGTAAGTACTTTCGTGTATTCGCATCTTCAGACAAAATGAAATAAGACAACTACAAGTATTGTTAAATACATAAAAAGGAAGAAACACGGACATAGACGGTGGGGGAGGGGGGATAGTAGGCGAGAGGGGAGGAATGTACAATGAGGTACACGACCTTACCTTCCTCACTGATACACTAATTCCATCCGGTAGACACTTCTTAATCATCAACTTGGTCAACAATTGATCACATTTGAAATGCCCATAGCCCAAGTTTACATTTCTGCCATATGTGACTGAAGTTAAACATGATTTGATCACATTTCTCTAAGGTGAATTCCTTGACTTTGCTAAGATTGTTGCCCCAGACCAATCAATATGATGGTTATTTAATGATTTATGTTGAAATATAGCGTTGTTTTTGGGACAGATTTTACATTATATTCATGTTGGGAAATCCTTGTTTCCAAGTATTTCCCAGTCTGTCCAATACAAAATTTGGTACAATCTTTGCCAGGGATCTTATGCCATGGTCCGATATTGTTAGGCGGATTGTTCTTCATGAGTTCTTTTGATAGTGTGGTCATATTTAAATACTACTTTGACATTTAAATTGTTATGGAAGTTACACTTAGAATTTTTTTTATGAAAATTAAGAGCAAGTATGCTAAGGTTATTGTGATTTTCTTGTTCTTCATATTGTGCTAAGTAAAAACGTTTCTTAGTGGTATTGTGACATTTGTTAAGAAAATGGAGGAGATATTTGAACTTTTCTCCAATATTCAGGATAATTTTTATTCCGCCTTCAAGAAATTCCGGGTCCGAGTCTTGTATGCTCTTAAATACATGGAAATAAAGACATCTTTTAACATTGATATGATACTTAGAGTAATAGTGAAAATATGAGCGAATATTGGTGGGAAGACAATGAAAAGATGTCTGAATTCCTGTATGCTCTTGAATACATGTAAATAAAAACATCTTTTAACATTGATATGATACTTAAAGTAATAGTGAAAATATGAGCGAATATTGGTGGGAAGACAATGAAAAGATGTGAAGTTCGAAAAAATTTTGTTTTCATTCAAGGCAAGGTTTAGTGGGTTGGAAATGACCAGATCCTTCCAACCCTGGTGAAAGTTCCAGGTGAGTCCTTGTCCAAATCTTTTGAGTTTTGTCCCTTTGTGAAAGACAGCTCCAGTTCTTTCCTAACTGTATTCTCTGGAGGCCCAATAATGGTCTCGTTGGTCGCAGCCTTTAGTGTGTAATTCAACCGAGTTTGACCCTGTACATGAACGTCTGGTTATGTCGACTGTGGGTCTCTCTTTGTACCCTTTGCAATTTTGCTAAGTGGCTCGATCACTTACCCAGCCGCTGAGTTTGTACTATTACTACTACTACTGCTACTATTACAGCTACTATTATTACTGCTATTCCTTCTCCAGCTCTTAATCCTCCTACTACTACTTCTACTTCTCCAGCTTTTAACCCTTGTTCTACTTCTACTACTTCTACTTCTATTCCTACTTCAACTCCTACTACTACTACTACCACATCTACTGTCATTATATTTCTTATTACGACCTTCATCCTTGTGAACTTCCATAGAGGCAACAGGCAGGTACTGTCTTTCTCGGGCAGTTTATTGGCTCCAAGCCCAATACAACTCTTCACTCATTCGGTTTTTCGAATACTGTTTACTTGAAATTAAGAATTTTTATGTGTTTTGGATTTGGGGAAGGTGACAAGGTACCTCTCAGGCACATAAGAATTAATTTCGGAAGTGAGAATGAGAGTGTCCTGATTTTGTGTATTTTCTTTGATATACTTTGTATATCAAAGAAACACCTCACGCCCCCTCTGTCCAAAAACCTCTTGCGCTGACATCCACTCGATTGTCATTCAACGTGCTTACAGGTGGAGGAACATTGGTACAATTGTCATATTCCAGGAATGCCTCGCA
>NC_134792.1:23706986-23714486 GCF_046742065.1 Oratosquilla oratoria
ATGTATGTATGAGAAAAAAAATACGCAGCCCGAAGGGATTTCTCCCCGTCTTCTCTTTTCCTGCATGAGGGGATGGAGAGGGGGGTCGCCGAATTTATGAAGCGGCCTTGCTGTGGATGTGCTGTGTCTTCCGACACTGCTTATGACCCAGGGCAGTGGATAGGATGCAGGGATGACCCGTCATCCAGGAGGTGCCAAGATAGGAGGGAGGGAGAAGGGTGGAGGGAAGTGGAATATATGGGAAATGAAATGGGTGGGAGTGGTTTCTAAGCCTTTGTTTTTTGGCTACCCCCTGTGTAAGGGGGAAAAGCCCTTGGTATGTGTATGTATGTATGTATGTATGTATGTATGTATGTATGTATATATGTATGTATGTATGTATGTATGTATGTATGTATGTATGTATGTATGTATGTATGTATGTATGTATGTATGTATGTATGTATGTATGTATGTATGTATGTATGTATGTATGTATGTATGTATGTAAATTTCATCAGCCACTTTTCAGACAATTGTTGTAATTTATCTAAATCTTCTTGAATATCTAATTGGTTTAAGTGATCATTTGCCATTCCGCACAGTTTTGTATCATCAGCAAATTTGGAAACAGTAGATTTTAGTCCGTGGTCTATATCATATATACTATGAATAGAAGTGGCCCAAGAACGGAACCCTGAGGAACTCCACTTGTAACATTTTTCCATCTAGAAGTTTTTCCATTTAAAACAAATCTCTATTTTCGACCATTCAACCAATTACTAGTCCAACTTAATAGGCTACCACTCACTCCGTGCGAGCCTAATTTAGTAAGTAGTCTTTCGTGTTGTTGTGCTGTACAAATGCATTGCTAATGCACTGCTGCTGTGCAGTCGTGGTGCCATGTTGCTGTGGAACTGTGGTGCTGTGGCACTGTGTTCCTAATGGTGCTGTAGGACAGTAGTGCTGTGGTGCTGTGGTACTGTGTTCCTAATGGTGCTGTAGGACAGTAGTGCTGTGGTGCTGTGGTACTGTGGTGGTGGTGCGGTGGGGCAAGTTCCCACGTCTAGCGACGGCTGCCGTGGCACGAGCGGAAGTGCCCAAGGACGGGATGTCAAACAGCTAGCAGCGGTCGGAGCTCCCCAGAGGGGCGGGGTTGGGTGGGCTGGGGCGGGGTTGGGTGGAAGAATGTTGATGGCGGGCGGGTGTGGGAACGAGCAGATGACCCGGAGGTGGATCGGGAATCAACTTAAAAAAAAAAAAAAAAAAAAAAAAAAAAAAAAAAAAAAAAAAAAAAAAAAAAAAAAAAAAAAAAAAAAAAAAATCTCGATAGGCTGTCACAGAGATGAAGGAGATCGCATCACGGCAGTAAGAGAATAGGAGAAAGTGATATCCAGTATGAAAGGTGAAAGAAAGTGAATAGAACAACCTAACGATCGTCATAACGAAAAGAAAAATGCCATCTGGTACGCAAGGGGACTACACATATCCAATAACCTTTTCCACATATCATACTCTCCTTGTTACCAAACGATTTTATTCAGTCACCGATACCTATTGGGGATCGAGCTTAGGCCTTCATAGGTGCAAGGCGAGACCGAGTCCCAACGCGAAGCGGTGAACATTGGGGGATGATCCTTATCTGTTGATCCTTCCATCGGGATCTTCCACAGAGCCCGGCGTCCCAAAATAGCCTGGAGATGCTCGGCAGCATCCGGCAGTGTACTGTAGGTCAGTATCCGGGGCCAGGGTGGACGACCTGCACGGAGTAAAACGTCTACTCCGGTCTGGTACTTTGCAGGGTGACATTATGTATGTCACCCTGCAATATATATATATATATATATATATATATATATATATATATATATATACATATATAGATATATACTGTGTGTGTGTGTGTGTGTGTGTGTGTGTGTGTGTGTGTGTGTGTGTGTGTGTGTGTGTGTGTGTGTGTGTGTGTGTGTGCGCGCGCAAAACCAGAGCCAAATAACTGGTGAAGTGTTTTAATATTCTTTTAAAGATACACGTCAACAAAAGAAATATGCTCGTATAAGTAGTAGGAAAAGTTTACATGGGCCAGATTTGATTATTATAATTCAGTGAAAGAGTATTAGTTTTCATATGATAGAGATTATTTAGAACAAGTATTATATTAAGCGCCAAAGTGATAGATATATCTAAATCCACGCTTATCAATAATAATGATAAAAAGATATGTATAAAATTTTAAATCTATTTTTATTTTATATCAAAGAATAAGCTCTCCATGGGTATAATGGAGAAAGCCTGCGTCACTTGAAGTAAACAGATTTTATGAGCTGTTATCATAAACAGTCTACCCAAAGTTAGTTAAAAAAAGAAGGGGATAAATAGATAGAGGGAGAGGGAGAGAGAGAGAGACAGAAAATGGGGAAAATATGTTCTTCATAAAAAAAAATAATAATAACAGATAATAATAGTAACGCAAGACCCTGTGACACGGAAATCTTTAAACAAAAATTAATAAAATCAACCATTTGCGTAGGACCATTGCAGGACCATTGCAGGACCACCGGCCTATCGGTAAGAGAATGGTACAACCTTTTTCTATCACTACATTGGCTTAACCTGGCTTTGCATGGTTATATGGATTGTACCTGTACGATGTGTATATATCAAGCGTGCTGGAATGACTGTGCTTGTGATTACAGCCTGATAACAATTATTACAACTTTGACTACAAACTACCAAAACAAGTAATCTTAGATGTTGTATAAGATATGGTATGCGCACAACCCACGACTATGAATAGAGATGGAGTAATTGAATCATCAAGAAAATTACGTTTTATTGTTGTGCAACTGCGTTTCATTACTGTAGACAGGTTGCTTGGTGATATCTAGAAGGACCCATAATTAACTCCTTCAACAGTCTGACGCAATTTCTAGGTTCGTGTTCAGGCACTGGCTTGAAGAGAGAAAAAAAAAATCCTAGCAATATGTGTTTAAATATTAATCAATCCTTTCATATCACATACTACCAATTCTATATTTTCTATTTTACCTCTACATAGTAATAACTTTCCTCAAATTGCATAAATTCTCATCCATTTTCATTTATCTTTTCCATTTTTTTTTCTGTTGTCTTATATCAAGAGTATGTCCATCTTTCATGCTCTTGATATACCTCCCACCCACTCTCCGTTCGCTCCCATATGTCCCTTTACCTTGACATCTATCTATATCTGTTTGTATGCCTGTATTTGTCTGTGCCTGTATGTGTGTCTATGTTTCTGTATACGTACTATCATTCTTATAAATTTTCGTATCATAACTGATCCTTATTTTCAAAATCTTTAACATCATTTATAGGACTTCAGGACGAGTAAACGTAATTCATACATATATAATTCTTTGCACCAAAAACATGGTTTTAGGAAATGTGATAGTAAACTCATTATTATTCTGCTTGATAGAGATGTGATAAGCCAGAGCCCGCGATAACGACTGAATCAAGAGAACGAGGAGAAAAACGAGGAATTTCACTGGTAAGAGAATCACGCGATATCAAGATGAGCCGTTGCTAAAATGGTAATTGCATTTCGATCAAAATTTCAACCTCTTCGATGCGTTGACCCAACCTCTCCTTACCCCTGCACTCGTCTAGGATTAGCTAGAATAGTATTGATATAGCATGTCGCCATAGCTTAGGCCTTAGGAGTTAGTTGACTGTCATGAGCCTGTGCTTAACCCATCGCTAGCTCTGTTAACTATTTCTACCATTAGATTTTTACCAACTTCATTAGATATACTAACGGAGATTCCAACTAAGTTGTAAAGATAATCCTGTAAATGAGATAAGCTTAATCAGAAAACCAAGTAAAATTATACTTTATAATGTTAGAAAGAAAAATAGTTTTGTCAGTGCTGGGAAAAGTTTTTTCAACGTCCTTTAACCTTTTCCTTGGCTGGCGTTAACAGTTTTTAATAAGTTCGCCTTGTTTTGGGAGGGATATGATATGTAGATTGCGCCATTAAAGTAAAGGATTCGTTGGTAG
Source organism: Oratosquilla oratoria (assembly GCF_046742065.1). Lineage (NCBI taxonomy): Eukaryota > Metazoa > Arthropoda > Malacostraca > Stomatopoda > Squillidae > Oratosquilla > Oratosquilla oratoria. The sequence goes on from NC_134792.1 coordinate 23,711,008, forward strand.
CGCAAGAAGACGAGGTTGTAAGAACATTCCTTTAGAATTTTTCCATAACATTTAGCTCAAAACATCGAAAGGCTTCCATCCTACAGAAAACAGGACTATTAACCAAACTGCAAGTACCCTTGGCTAACTACACAAGATATGAATTATAAGATAACGCACGAAAGTGACCCGAGATTGTTTATATAAGGATAGAAGCGCTGGTAAGTTGCAGTCTATACCACAACAATAACCGAAAAGCCTCTGATCTTAAAGCTAATAAATATTTTTTCAGAAGTCTTGAGTATCTTTTTTTTATTTAAGTATTCTATCAGAATGGCTACTGCTCAACGAAAGACCAGGTGAGGACAAAATATTACCATGTAAGTTACGTCTAAGAACTAGAAAAAAACCCATTAGATTTGCTAAAAAAAAAAAAAAAAAAAAAAAAAAAAAATGGACCACAGGCCATGTAAATGGATATCTTTTGCTGTCACGCCCAGTATGGGATATTGACTATAAGTTATATGCAGTCAACATTTTACGTCATATAATGATATCCCCAAGAACCAGAGTTACACAGTATTCTTTTATTATTCAAGAATAATCTCCGCTAAAAAGAAAAAGTAATTAAGATAGTTTTTATTTTGTACAATCCCTCCTTTCTGCTCTTTTCCATAAGTGCATTTTCAACCATCAGTACGATTCCATATCCACTGAATATTGTTCCCAAGGCTAGAAACGCTGGTTATTACCCACGACAAACTAAGCAATTTCACTATGTATTCGCACTTTTGGATAACTGGGCAAAGTTTACATCAAAACTTGCTTAACTGTGACTAAGTTAATCACCTTTACCCTATGTTCTTGGACATCCAAAAGAAGCAGAAGCCACGGCTAGAAGTCGGCCTCGAACGCGGATCCACTTAATACGAAACACGATAGATATCGATAGATAGTTATCGAGCCGATGTCGAGTCCCGTTCATGGGTGGAAAAGTTTCACTTGGGATGGAAGTTGTTACTGCTTCGCTTGATCAAGAGGATAGGGCGTGCGAGGGAGGAGGGGGGGGGTGTCTCACAGAATTTTCTATATATCGGTCTCTGTACCAGCTCTCATAAGTCCCTCTCTCTTTCTCTCTCTCTCTCTCTCTCTCTCTCTCTCTCTCTCTCTCTCTCTCTCTCTCTCTCTCTCTCTCTCTAACACACACACACACACACACACACACACACACACACACACACACACACACACACACACACACACACACAGAAAGAGAGAGAGAGAGAGAGAGAGAGAGAGAGAGAGAGAGAGAGAGAGAAACAAAAAACAAACACAACGATTTAAGTTTCCCCAAATCTACATAAGCCATTACCAGAAGATGAAAAAATAAAAACCAGAAATAACAGCGCAGACTCATCGACCTAGATCATCGTTTCTCGACCTTAGGGTTCCCCGGAACCCTAAGGTTCTGCAAAATGTCACTAAGGGTTCCGCGAGAACAAGTGAGATAAGCTAATGCACTTTTGATTTTTCTATCTAATTTAATGTCCCTAAGGGTTCCCCGGACCCCTAAGGTTCTGCAAAATGTCCCTAAGGGTTCCGCGAGAACAAGTGAGATAAACTAATACACTTTTAATATTTTATTTAATTTCATGTCCCTAAGGGTTCCCCGTAACCCTAAGGTTCTGCAAAAGGTCCCTAAGGGTTCCGCGAGAACAAGTGAGAGAAGCTAATGCACTTTCGATTTTTTATCTAATTTAATGTCCCTAAGGGTTCCCCGGACCCCTAAGGTTCTGCAAAATGTCCCTAAGGGTTCCGCGAGAACAAGTGAGATAAGCTAATGCACTTTTGATTTTCTATCTAATTTCATGTCCCTAAGGGTTCTCCGGAACTCTAAGGTTCTGCAAAAGGTCCCTAAGGGTTCCGCGAGAACAAGTGAGATAAACTAATACACTTTTAATATTTTATTTAATTTCATGTCCCTAAGGGTTCCCCGTAACCCTAAGGTTCTGCAAAATGTCCCTAAGGGTTCCACGAGAACAAGTGAGATAAGCTAATGCACTTTTGAATTTTCTAACTAATTTCATGTCCCTAAGGGTTCCCCGGAACCCTAAGGTTCCGCAAAAGTTTCCTAAGGGTTCCGCGAGAACAAGTGAAATAAGCTAATGCATTTTTTAATTTTCTATCTAATTTTATGTCCCTAAGGGTTCCCCGGAACTCTAAGGTGCTGCAAAAGGTCCCTAAGGGTTTCGCGAGAACAAGTGAGATAAGCTAATGGACTTTTAATTCTTTATTTACTTTCATGTCCCTAAGGGTTCCCCGGAACTCTAAGGTTCTGCAAAAGTTCCCTAAGGGTTTCGCGAGAACAAGTGAGATAAGCTAATCCGCTTTTGGTTTTCTATCTAATTTAATGTCCCTAAGGGTTCCCCGGACCCCTAAGGTTCTGCAAAATGTCCCTAAGGGTTCCGCGAGAACAAGTGAGATAAGCTAATGCACTTTAGATTTTATATCTAATTTCATGTCCCTAAGGGTTCTCCTGAACCCAAAGGTTCTCCAAAAGGTCCCCAAAGGGTTTTGCGAGAATGAGTGAGATAAGCTAATGCACTTTTGAATTTTCTAACTAATTTCATGTCCCTAAGGGTTCCCCGGAACCCTAAGGGTCCACAAAAGTTTCCTAAGGGTTCCGCGAGAACAAGTGAAATAAGCTAATGCACTTTTGATTTTCAATATAATTTCATATCCCTAAGGGTTCCCCGGAACCCTAAGGTTCTGTAAAATGTCACTAAGGGTTCCGCGAGAACAAGTGAGATAAGCTAATGCACTTTTGAATTTTCTATCTAATATCATGTCCCTAAGGGTTCCCCGGAACCCTAAGGTTCTGCAAAATGTCCCTAAGGGTTCCACGAGAACAAGTGAGATAAGCTAATGCACTTTTGAATTTTCTAACTAATTTCATGTCCCTAAGGGTTCCCCGGAACCCTAAGGTTCTGCAAAAGGTCCCTAAGGGTTCCGCGAGAACAAGTGAGATAAGGTAATGCACTTTTGATTTTTTATCTAATTTCATATACGAAATATAATTAAACACGCACGACATATTCTTGGTTATTGTAATAATGTAATATGGACATCCTATCTAACTTATTATTTCGATGAAAATAAGATAAGAAATATATGGTATGTTGTTTTTTTGTTGTTGTTTTTTTGCGCAGGGGTTCTTTGTGACATGCAATTTATTTTAAAGATTACGCAAGGGTAAAAAGGTTGAGAAACGCTGGTCTAGAATATAAGCTCAGTGAAAACAGGAACTAATAAAGCACTGTAGATAGAATCCAGAAGAAAAACAAGTGACTTGGGTTGAAAATCAAACACCATAATGCTGACTCAAAACTCCCCAAGAATTTAAGAAAGAGTTACCAATTGCTACCGAATATGTCAGCAACACTGTTAATAATAATATAACAATGAACAAAAGAACATATTTGCTGGGAACACGACCGACT
>NC_134792.1:23724486-23729486 GCF_046742065.1 Oratosquilla oratoria
GATAATAATAAAGTATGTCGACAAGGGATGTTTCGGCCCAGAACAAGTACAGATTAAAATAAAAATTATGATAGTAAACAATAAATAAATAGATAAAGTTTAAAGGAACACCTGGATCTCAATAGCATAATAAATGAATGTGTTAAACTGCTGTGACTAACCGTATATTCAAAGTGATTATGGCAGTGTCGATTCTCAGATGATACATCACAGGTAACTTACGTTTGTCCTTATTATCTGAGAACATAGACCAAAAGTGATGGATTCGGTCTCTTGGTGTTTATATACGTCTGGGTTGTTTCGTATAATATTTTGAGAAAAAGAATCGTGGGTACGAATATCCTAAGCATATTACTAACCTCAACAGTGCGAGAACATATTACTTTTAATATGATGACGAATTTTGTAATTTTATTTTGTGGAAGAAGACTCCGGAAAAAAATACAAACAACATATAATGTCCATACAGAGCTATACCAACCCAGCATGTGTGATGCCCCTTTCAGACTAACACAAATTACTAGTAATACAAAACAAGGCACAACACAAAGACAACACCTATAGATCGCCTACACGCGGAAGCCAGAATTTAGCATTTACACAAACATAACAACCTGCACTGCACACAACATATAGCATCTGCCTAACAAAATCCACAACACATATCACACTTTATGTCGGACCACTTTATATCAACGTACAGGTGCTTGCAGAGGTCGAGAACGGTCTTCCTCGAGTTCTCTTCTCTTTGTGATGGACCAATTTTCTATCACCTGTTGTAAGTAGTAAAACATGAGAAGTCGCCCATGGTCAGCTCTCCTTATGTGAAAAAAGATGTATATAAGGTTGATTTATAGAGACTTTGGACCTGGCCAGAAGACCGAGTGCTGCACTTCCAGATGGGTTAGTGGGTTTTTAGTAAAAGGTCAGTAAGGAGATGATTTTCTCTATCATCTTTCTTGCAAAGCCACCTCCAATAGTTACCAGTCATTACTCCCATGGCATAGTTTCATCAACACAGACTCCATTGCTATAATTGGGTAACAAGTAGATAAACAAAATAGCTTAGTGACAGCCACAATAAAAAAAAATACACAAAGAGTCCACGTACATGTTCTAGTCAACGCCGTTTGATTTTATTCAGCTTGTTAAAGGCTGCGTCTCTTAATGTTTCAGGGAGCTCTTTTGGAGAAGCCATCTCGATCATCTACAGGAAGCAATCAAGGAGCTTAGTGCTCCGCCTCTATTGTTTTGTCTTGTAATAATGAGACAATCGAGAAGGAAACAAGCAAAACAAGCCTGTTATTTAATTCAATTCGTGGATCATCGTTTCACATTAGTAGTTAGAATTATAGACTGCAAGAACATGATGAATTCATGAAAGGTCTTTAGTATAGTGTGTGTGTGTGTGTGTGTGTGTGTGTGTGTGTGTGTGTGTGTGTGTGTGTGTGTGTGTGTGTGTGTGTGTGTGTGTGTGTGTGTGTGTGTGTGTGTGTGTGTGTGTGTGTGTGTGTGTGTGTGTGTGTGTGTGTGTGTGTGTGTGTGTGTGTGTGTGTGTGTGTGTGTGTGTGTGTGTTTTCCTGTCGGGGGTCAGGACTCGAACCCGGTATCGAATTCTTTGGTCCTTCCTATAGTTTACTGCACCGCGGGTGTGTGTGCGCTTGTGCGTGCGCGTACGAAATCACGTTTCCTTGCATCGAGGCAGGTTGGGGGGGGGGAGCGAGTTCTGGAAGAAAGACGATATTGAATTTTCTCTTGTAAATTTTACGATTGTCTACACTATATACCGTTGTGCTGTATTGTTCTTTACCGTGTCTTGTGATACATGAATCCTGGTGTTAATCTCACAGGTGACGGCTTTGATTGCACCTAAGTACCTCCAGGTGTATGCCCCTCGACAAAACACAAGTACTTAATTAGGTGTTTGTATTCGTGAACTATGTATAAGATCGCTTATGGTGTAAGCAGTTTTATTTACATACATTCACTCGCAGGAAAAAGTGATCAACGCTTTCGTATAAATTTGAGTATATTATGGACCATCTGGTGCATAATGGTTCAAATAAAATGAAAATTAGTATATGGGTCATCGCATATCACTTTTATGGCTTGTGCGCATGTGCGTGTATATATATATATATATATATATATATATATGTGTGTGTGTGTGTGTGTGTGTGTGTGTGTGTGTGTGTGTGTGTGTGTGTGTGTGTGTGTGTGTGTGTGTGTGTGTGTGTGTGTGTGTGTGCGTGTGTATACGTGTGTATGTGTGTGTGTGTGCGTGTGTTCCTTTAAATTCCAAAGCTCCCCTAACACTGCATAATTTATTTGTATCATTTTGTCAATATATCTACATCCAACGGCGTTCTTGAGGTCAGCCCTTATAAGAACTACGCTAATCCCTCAAGAAATTGCATTAAGATGATTGATTATGCACGTGGAGAAAGAGAGAGAGAAAAAAGAACCACAACACCTAATGAAGAAGGTCAAAGGTGAAATGTAAACAAAACATAAAAACACAGCACGGGCTGGATTTGAATGTGACCTAGGGGGCTTGTTTCTATTGACCTCCATTGGCCCTTGCTCCCTGCACAGCATGCAACACAGCGGAACAGCGAAACACGACAGGTGAGCATCTTGGCCGGGGTATACGTCCACGGTTGACCTGATCGTAATATCTAAGTTTCTGATTCCGTCAAGTGAAGTTTGCTAATTAACTCATAAACCTACCTGGTTACTGTGTGTCGCCACCTCATCTGAATCAAATCACCTAGTCATAGTCAATAGGTAGGATCACGAGAACGGATTAATTAAACTCGCTTTCTTCAATTATCTGTAATCATCTAGCGTCAGTTAGATTATGAATAACGACACCAGTCCCAAGTCAGTTGATCAAAATAGATTCAGATGTTAAGAAACTCGGTACAGACAAGTTTGGAAAGACGGCGAGAGGGAAACTGAAAACTCTGGAAGGAGCTTTATTAGGAGAAGAACACAACGCTCTACCGGTTTCGACTCGTGTCTTTCTCAAGAGTGTTGTGATGTTAACATCAGCTCTTGATGAAGACAAGTCGAAAACGGGCCGGGTACTGTGTTACTCTCTTATCTATTTATTTGATTATTTTTTAATTATATAATGAATTTATTTGTTTATTTATTTATTTACATATTCAGTTAATTAATTCATGATTTATTTTCTATCTATTCATTTATTAGCTGATTTGCTTATTTGTTTAATTATTTATTTTATTTATGTATTTATTATTTACCTATTCATTTATTCATTATTTTTTTCATATTTATTTATCTACCTATATATCTCTTTACCTATTTATCTATGTTTTATTTATTCAATATTTATTCATATTTGCTTATTTATTTGTTTGGATATCTATCTACATTTTTTTCTTGCTTTACTTATTTATCTATTAAAAACACCTGTTGTTAACCAGAATAAGAATACAAAAGAACGCCATTCCAGAGCAAATTAAGAGTTACAGGTTTTGGGTTTTGAAGAATTTCCCTAAAACTTGATGATATCATCTGACGCTTGACAGAAGAAATGTACAAGATGTCAACCCTCGAATGGAGATATAAGTTAACCCTTTTGGTTCGTGAAGGATTGACCTGAGGTCAGGTCAGGTCAGCATGGTGAAAGGGTTAACATTATCTCAATTAATCCCCTTTTGTACAATGGAATATTTTACATATTTCATCCCAACACAACATGTCACCGAGGTCAGAGGTCAAGATTGTCTCGATTGACTCCATCGGTAAGGTGATACTCTTCAAGAATTTTATTATGGCTAACGAGGAAACTCCCTTCTCTCTCAGATTCCCAGCAGATTGTCCCCTTCCCTAACAGTCTAAGCACATAGGGCCAAGGTGACGGTCTTGGCCGCCGCTACGCGTCTCCTGGCGTATGCTCATTATAAAGGTGATCTTGTAGCAATGAAGGGGGCTAAGGACCGTACTTTTTGAAAGGTTTCGTCAAGGATGGCTGTCCCCTTCTACCATCAAAATAGAACAGAATTTTATCAATGACATTGGCTATACTTACGAAAGTTATGGTAAATTTCATAGATACCACCAGGTACACCAAACTGAAAAGAAAACAGGAAAATATTTACTTTCTAATAGAAAGTATGACCCTAACGTTGGTATTCTTAAAAAAATTCTTTCCTCATATAAATCTTATATAAATCCTTGAGAGGGAAAAATTCTTTCTTTAAGAATACCATCGTAAGAATCTTACAATGGTTATTCTTAAAGAAAATATATTTCCTTATATAAATCTTTCCTTATCTTATATAAATCCTTGGAAGGGAAAGAATTTTTTTTAAGAATACTACCCAAAGACTCCTGACGAAAATCTTCGTCACGGTGACGGACTTTATAGGATTTATTATGATTAAATTAAGATTTTATTCTGTTGAGGGGAACCACCGCATTGAATGGAACAAGACCTTTGCCCTTTGTACATAGTTACAAAGTAGGTTGAAAGTTGATACCTACAGCACGAAACGCGAATTAAACCATCTGTCACACAATACATAATTTGTAGAAGATTTCATCATATTAATTGGTTCATTAACTCATTTAGTTAATTCATCTATTTGTATCGATTTATTCATCAATCTATTTTTGAAAGTTGATACCTACAGCACGAAACGCAAGTTAAACCATCTGTCACACAGTACATAAGTTGTAGAAGATTTCATCATATTAATTGGTTCATTAACTCATTTAGTTAATCCATCTATCTATATCTATTCATTCATCAATATATTTTACTTATATATTAACCTATTTACTTGTTTATTTATCCTTGTATTTATCTACTTATTTATTCATCTACTTACTTTTTCATTTATTTAGTTATTTCTTTATATATTCATATATATTTGTATGCATTTCCATACTGACGACTTTAGCCATTTGAATTCTAAGTATTCTAAGATTGTTTGTATTTATGAACGACTCTGTCACCGCAAATACCA
>NC_134792.1:23741986-23744486 GCF_046742065.1 Oratosquilla oratoria
CCATCACCGCGTTGCCCTACGATCTTCATCCTCACCAATATCAGATCACCATCATCAATCGACACATCACTCCTCCGGACAACCACACTAACGAGATAATAATCCGTCCGCCAGTAGCAGCGTCAGTATCAAAGCCATCACAGCATCCATTACGTTGCGTCACTTCACGGGCTGCACCTCAGGAGTTCAACGCTGTCCAGACCTTCTCTCTCTCAGTTGAACGTGGTCGACCGCAATGGCTTTCCTGTCACCTTTGGCTCACTCAACGACCGTCCGGCGACCCCGATCAGGGCGAGGTCCTAATAACACAGAGGGAGCTCTGATACAGATGGAATGTTGTTCTTAATGTCATCACCCGTCGTTTGTATTACTCGCGTTTCTTAGCGTCATGATGACTGACACCATTCTCGTCACGTTTTGTTATTATTTATTTTTCTTAACTACTGCAATCAATTTAAATACTGCCGCTACTATTTTACTGTGCCACTTTGTGTGTCTGCTCTAGTCACGAGAATTATCATTGAATTATTGTTATTATTTTTTTTTTACTTGTTTACTTAACTGTCTTTATTTCACCTCATTATGATACGAAAGATTTTTTGTTGATGTCTCCCCTTTGCAAGACATTATCATTTGCCCTCACTCCCACGGTTTTCATTTAGTCCTGGTGTCATAATTGCTGCCAATACGATAAACAATGATTTCCACTGAAACTCATCCCGTCGATTTCACTGACACAGTCCTCATTGTCTTAACTGTAAATAAAAATCTCACTCACGTTATCATTTTCAGTCTTACTAGAGCATTGTATTTCTACCTCTTTTCTCATGTTTATCGTTCATTTTATTAAATACCTAGAGGCCACTTCGACATTAAATAACATTGTCAAGTGTCCAGCAACTACCACTAGTGTGGTTCCACTTGCAAATATACATATACATATATATATATATATATATATATATATATATATATATATATATATATACATATATATATATATATATATATATATATATATATATATATGTGGACGAGCCGAGGATTCGAACCCAGCTAACCCACGTTTCAATTTCCAACAAAATGTCTCCATCGAGCGATTCTTCAGTCTCGATTGCGATGGCATGGAATTAAAAGTTATATACATATATATGTAATATATATATATATATATATATATATATATATATATATATATGTGTGTGTGTGTGTGTGTGTGTGTGTGTGTGTGTGTGTGTGTGTGTGTGTGTGTGTGTGTGTGTGTGTGTGTGTGTGTGTGTGTGTGTGTGTGTGTGTGTGTGTGTGTGTGTGTGTGTGTGTGTGTGTGTGTGTGTGTATGCATATGTATATAAAATATGAACATGTACATGTCGTTTTGTAATTTATCAGGTTTCCATCTCCCATTACACTATACACCATTTATTAACTTGAGAGAAGTTCTCTTTAGTAATGTTAATTAGTGGTTGGAATGAAATGCTCAGATTTCATTCAATTACAGCTTCCCATCATTTCCTGTACTATCATATGTGAATTGCTTCTCTCTCTCTATCAATCTATATATTTTTGTTTGTGAACGTGTGTGTGTGTGTGTGTGTGTGTGTGTGTGTGTGTGTGTGTGTGTGTGTGTGTGTGTGTGTGTGTGTGTGTGTGTGTGTGTGTGTGTGTGTGTGTGTGTGTGTGTGTGTGTGTGTGTGTGTGTGTGTGTGTGTGTGTGTGTGTGTGTGTGTGTGTGTGTGTGTGTGTGTGTATGGGTTTGTGAACATGTTTATTTCATAATAAATATCATCATAATTACTATAATTTTTGTTCTTTAATAGAGTTTCACCAATTTATATTGACAATTATAATGTGTCACTAGCATATATAAATTCATTATCTATTTTAGATTCTATTGCTAGTGTAACGACTATCAGGTCCTTCTTTCCTACCTTACTATACTAACATCTTGCACACTAATTAATATTAACAAACTAACAACCCCACTCACTCTGAAGTGAAAACTTCCTGCATCCGTAAGTATAATCACATCCAATACCACATCAACTTCCATTAAGAAAAATCGAAAATCGAGCAACCGACAGAATAATCGCCTTTTCCCGTCAGCTTACTGAATACCCCAACAGCAAATACGAACTGTCAAACTTGCCCTCTTGCTGGGCGTGTGCTGAGTGCCAAATCCTGGTCATTATGGCACTCATGTCACAGTGCCATTGACTGATCTGCTGGTACTCACACGCAAGGATCCACTTAAGCCACTCTCCTTCGTGAGGGACGAATATTGGCATCACTTTAAGAAATTTAACTTTCCATCTTGTCCAATACCATTTCGTGGGTTATACGTTTTCTTTTCGTATAATATCCTTTCGTTTAATTTCATGATGTACTCGATAGATCTATATCCTTTCTTTCAAAATGGCAAATATTTTGTTTCTTTCTACAAGAAAGATAAGCTTGCTTAGGTATGTGTGGGTTAATACATTTGCATACATTTGTCTAGGAG
>NC_134792.1:23796986-23799486 GCF_046742065.1 Oratosquilla oratoria
ACTATTGTTTCGTTAAGTTTGTTCTATACATCCACCAATCTGTGTGGAAAGCTGTTCTTTTTCAGGTCTCTTCTATAATTGTCCTTTTTGAGCTTCCTTTTATGTCTCCTTGTTTTTCTATTGTTTGTTTGTTTGTTTGTGTGTGTGTATGTGTGTGTGTGTGTGTGTGTGTGTGTGTGTGTGTGTGTGTGTGTGTGTGTGTGTGTGTGTGTGTGTGTGTGTGTGTGTGTGTGTGTGTGTGTGTGTGTGTGTGTGTGTGTGTGTGTGTGTGTGTGTGTGTGTGTGTGTGTGTGTGTGTGTGTGTGTGTGTGTGTGTGTGTGTGTGTGTGTGTGTGTGTGTGTGTGTGTGTGTGTGCCCATATACTTGTATGTGTTCGTGTTTGTATGTGTATGTATAAACGAACGTGTGTGTATTTGTACATCCTTCTCTTTCTGCGTATATGAGTTAGCCTTTTGTACAAAACGACACATATCATTTGGCATGGGCATCTACCTCCTTGGCTCCTGAGGCTCTCCTCATTCTTGGAATATAATGAACCTTCTAAATTTCCCCTCGGTTCTTCTTTGGCTCAGTTTTATGAGTCTCGTTCTTGACCATCAGCCAAGTGTCACACTGCACTTCGAAAGCTTAGACAAGCTATCCTCACTCCCAGTGAATGTTCGTCTGACCAGGTCTTTGCTGTACAGTGTCCTTTCTCCATATTTATCGTTCTTTTTTCTAGTTTAGAAACGTATTTTGCCTTTGACAGTAAATAAGGTAAAAAGGAATCAAAAGAGGAAACCTGGATAGGTGGTTTGTACCATTGTAAAGATAACTGCAATGAATTAATACATAAATGAACAAATAAGTAAATGAATTAATAGAGAAATAAATAGAAAAACAAATGAATAGATATATACATGTAAGTACATAGAAGAATGTATAGATTAATAATAAACAAATAAATATATAGAAAAATAAACAAGAAAAGAGATCGATTGATAGATACTTAAATGAACACGTAGATAACTAAATAGAAATATATAACTAAAGGTAAGTGTATATATTAATAGAAATCAATGAATAGATGAATGAGCAAAAATTTATATTTTGATTACTAGATTAACTCGCATAAGTAATTAATAAAGCCATAATGAAATAGGAGAGTGAGATCATTGCTATGGTAATTGGTCTATGGGCCAGTGAATTGATACAAGTGACCTTCACGAGTCGTTTTTTTTTAGTATACATTAATCAACATATGAAAATATCCCATTATTCATGTTTTTTGGATGAATATAAAACCATAGGGTAATCAGCTCCTGTAAAAGCCGTTATATTTACATTGTTTTATTCAAGCCAGGGCAAGTGGCAATTAATGGAGGTCGAAAGTAGAAGAATGCGGAAACAACTCTTCTCCTGCACTTGCCATAGGGTACAGTAAAGAAAAATATTAGTAAGCTTCACAAAGTTGATTGCAACATCGGCATTTTTAGATTTATAATATACCTGAATTAGGGAAAAGGACGCAGTGATGCTGTAGTACAGAACTTCATCTAAATTCAGACTTTTTAACACTTCAGAACCTCCTGTGATATTTAGGAAAACGAGGTCTGAGTGGAGAATTCCATCACTACACCATCCATTAGAACGCGTACCTCACGTCGAGATCGTAAAAGGAACTTCCTTGGTTATTGGAACACATCTCTCGAAGTCCATTGAAAAAAAGACTTCCTGAGATGCGGATGATGCCAAAGACGTTGAGTAAATCATGGGACATTTTTGTCTATAAATCGATGGTATGTAGAGATTGATAATGGAATTCAGGTGCTTGGCGAGTTTGTAGGTCACATTCAGTGTGCTTAACTCTTTTAATTAAGACGAACTTGATGGAACCAGTAGATCTGTTGTTGCGTTCGATGATCTTGCCTGGTCCTCAAGTTCTAATCTGGGGTCTGTAAGATATGAACGAGTAGTCTGTGCCATCGCTTCTTTCTCGTACGCATAGAAAGAGGTCACAGCAAAAGGAAACGTATCAAATCCAGAACACATAATATATAAGATCCCCATGCATCCATGTCTATTTAATATTTACTCTTTAGAGATGATCAAACTCGAGTGAAAAAACTTTACGCCTTTCCAGAAAAAACATATATATCAGAGATATAGAAGTCTTCATATGCCGCTATCGTTACTGTTGACTTTCTCAGATAAAGTGCTTAATATGATCTCCGAAGAAAGGACGTATATATGTACTATATATCCATACGTTTATGGATTAATTGAAATGTAAATATATACAGTATATATACATTATATATATATGTATATATATATATATGTATATATATATATATATATATATATATATATGTGTGTGTGTGTGTGTGTGTGTGTGTGTGTGTGTGTGTGTGTGTGTGTGTGTGTGTGTGTGTGTGTGTGTGTGTGTGTGTGTGTGTGTGTGTGTGTGTGTGTGTGTTTGTGTGTGTGTGTGTGTATGTGCGTGTACATGTATATGTA
>NC_134792.1:23806986-23819486 GCF_046742065.1 Oratosquilla oratoria
CTTTTTCCAACGAATATGCAATCATCTTATGAATCTTATCCATCAGGTCTTCCATAGATTCTTTCCATTTCTAGTTGGAAAGCTTTTTAGTCTTCTTTGCTTTTCTCAAACTTGTGTATCTAACATTTCTTGTACTCATCCCATTTTCGTTTTTATGTCATTGAACACTTTGTTTCTTGTTATTTCTTCCTTCAAATTCGTTTTCCTTGATATATGTGAGTATGTCTGTGTATGCGCTGTATATTCACTTGGTCTTGGTCTTTGGATCACGTGTTCGACTCGTGATCGACAGCTATTTCCCTCCTGGAAGAGAGCTCAGAGCTCGTAGGTCCGATCTATGGGTAATGCTATGACCTTACACACACACACACCCCCAACTCCCCGCCCACGAGAGTCAGAGTAACGACCCGAAGCACAGCTGTACCGAAATAATTTCGGCCCTGGGCAGGATTCGAACCAAGCAATTCGCGCACCACCATGCTAGTAGTTCATCGTTCTACCAACTGCGCCACCGAGTCGTGTATGTATATGTGCATAAGTGTATGAATACAGGTATTTGCATGTGTGTATTCTTTAGGGTGCGTGTGTTTGTGTATGGAGGAGCACTTATGAGTTCAGTCGTTTTGTATATGGTTGGATGTGTGCATGCGTACATACGTGTGTGTACTTGCGCGCGTGCCTGCGTGTGTTCGTGTGTGTGCGTGTGTGTGTGTATGTACGTGGATGTGCCTGTTTGTATTTATTCTGGTTACAATTACGCATTCTATTCAGCCAAAGGGGAGTCCCCTTACCACCAAAGGGGAGGATAAAAAAGAAAAATAACAATATCTAATTATCATAGGGAGAGGAAACAGATGACAAAGTATTTTAATACTTTCAACACGGTTACATGATTCATGGATTTGATTTGTGTTATCGACAGATCATTTTGCAACTGGGGGTGATTCGCTGCCTGAGTGGTGTTCCGTGCAATGAAGCCCTTTTCACGCGGTAGACCGACCGTTCATTTGAATAAAGTTGTCTGTCTTTACAAGAATAAAACAAAATAAACAAAGAACGTTACCTAATTGAAGGGCTAATGCGACGATGGCATTGTTATGTACTCAAAGCAGCGGAAGGAAGAAGGAAGATTAGTTGAATGTCATGCAGTACTATCACGTCAATCATGATCTCTTTTCCTGCACAGAGACGGAAGAGTTCCTTCGGCTGAATAAAATCGCCTGACGGCAACTCTGAGAACAATATGTAGCAAATTGCTATGTAAGGATAAACTCCTTAAATACAACGAATTGAAGTGCTGCTTAAGTCGTAATCACGTAGGAAGGAGTTAAAGCCACGACCTACAGGACACGGTGATCAGAATGTGGTTCTACATCTCCAGTAATTACAAGACACCAAAGCGGAAAGGGTTATTCCTTAGATATATATAAAGGCAATTTCCTAAGGTACAGGAGCACCATCGACGAGATTTATTCACGATGGCGCCGCATGATTTGCTGTTTGCTTCTGTACCTTTTGGTCCGTTCATTGCCACAGACACTGAATGAGTAGAAATCAACATATAAAGGGTTAAATAGTAACTAAATAAAGAAAATTAACGTAATTAACCAGTGATTGCTTCTACAATTAATCTACCTTCCTTTATCTCCGGGTATTCCTGGCGTTAGGAGATTAAGAAAACAACTGTGATTTATAAGGAATTAACATATAAATGAATATATAATGAATAGGTAATTGAATAAACGTAAGTGACCTAAAACTGGTTGTTAATAAAAAAATATATATATGTTTAAGTGTGTGTCCATGCACACGCAAGTGTATGTTTATGTTTCTATGGTTGTGTTTTTTTTTGCGTGTTTGCGTGTGCGTGTGTGTTTTTGCGAGATGGACATCAAAAAGAACCGTTTCCTTGCCGTCTATCTTTCATGCCAATCTCAACAGTGAAATGACAAAGTGAAAGATGTTTTCATTTGTCCAATGTAGATGGTTACCTCAGTTCATTAAAACTATTGAGTACAAGTGATTTGAATGTTTGGTTCCGTTTCTAGACCAGATATATTGTTAACTGTCACTTGCCCTATAGTATATCAATAACACATAATGGAAGACTGCATCATACACAATCATGCACGCAAACCACCCAACATACACTCTATAAAGGATTTGAGGGAAAACCTAGTTTCTGCTGTAGCATTCCTTGACATATAACTAATAATAAATGACAGTCTAGAGAATGATAACAACAACAACAACAACAATGATGTCATCGGTGACAGTAAGAGCCTTGTGGTGTAAGGTTCATAACACCCAACCAACACTATCACATCATCACTAACACCATTTCTACAACATTTATCGTTACTATCACAACTATGGAAGGAACTACCAACTTTTTTTTTTTTTTTTTTTTTTTTTACTTGATATTTCCCATCAGAGTTCATTACGATTACAAACTACCAAAGTAATTGCACTGTGAAGCGAGCGGATATTAATTATCTGAATAATTATTATCGCCTCCCTCATTGTCCTGATTATCATTATGACTATATATCTTTTTTATTAATCTTCGTCCCGTTTATACATATATATTCTTTGGCAGATGAATCGCTTCCCATTAATCAAGATATTTATCATAAGCGATTATAATGTCTTCTTCCCCGTCCCTAAACGTTCAGCGCTACAGATGTCATACCAAAACAGTTTATAAATTTCATCACAAGGTATATACATACATGGAATTACTCTTTTGCCAGTCGTCGTGAGGTACATAAGTTGCAATGTTACCCACAGGGTAGTCAGATGGTTCTGCAGGGGATCACCATGGCTAGATACTTCCTCTTTCTCTTTCCTTTCCACACCAGAGAGTAACAGTACATATATGATATCAACGGCGAAACATTTTTAAACATGAATATACCAGTACCACAATCACTGTTACTAAACTATATATATATATATATATATATATATATGTATATATATATATATATATATGTATATGTATATATGTATATATATATATATATATATATATATATACATATATATATGTATATATATATCATGCAGAAACCACAGGGAAAATAAAGTTCGGAATACTAAACGTTTTCGTTTATTATGGCATTCTCGGAGTATTCTGAGGAGAGGATGTCGTGATAGACGATTACGTTTAATATTCCGAACTTTTTTTTTTCCCTGTGGTTTCTGCATGACCAATTAGTCACTCGTTTTTGTGGTTATTTTGAAATATATATATATATATATATATATATATATATTATATATATATATATATAAATATATATATATATATATGTAAAATTATATATATATATATGTAAATATATATATACATATATATATATATATATATATATATACATATATATATGTATATGTATATATATATATATACGTGTGTGTGTGTATGTATATATGTATATATATATATATATATGAATATATGTACATATGTATATATGAATATATATGTATATATATATATATGTGTGTGTGTGTGTGTGTGTGTGTGTGTGTGTGTGTGTGTGTGTGTGTGTGTGTGTGTGTGTGTGTGTGTGTGTGTGTGTGTGTGTGTGTGTGTGTGTGTGTGTGTGTGTGTGTGTGTGTGTGTGTGTGTGTGTGTGTGTGTGTGTGTGTGTGTGTGTGTGTGTGTGTATGTGTGTGTGTATGTGAGTGTGCGTATATGTACATTTATATGTCATAGTCAGTCTAACTTTGAGGCCCTGACCTGTGCATCTTACATGAATACCTTAGACACATTCCACCCCAATATAATTCTGTTACCTGCCCACTTTTCCCCACACCATAGCCCGTGATTTGGTCAGTCTTCCCGTGCCGGGACGCTGATAAAACGAATTAGTCACCAAGATGACGCAAGTCTCAGCGTCATCCATCATCGCTAGAGAGATAAGGATCTTCATCTCCTACACGATCACCATCATTATCCCGTTCATGGCTTGTGTTGGCACTAATACCACAAGCATTTTTTTGCCCCATGGGTGTTTATCAATAGCCACCCTAGAGTTTATTTTATCTTATGGTCTTTTATTTTATTTATTTTTTATCTATTTATTCTTTATTTACCATATATTAATGATTTTCCATTTATTCTCTTCATTACGTTGTTTATTTATTTACTTATTTATTAGTTAATTTATTTGTTAATTTTGGTTATTACTTACTCCTTCGAGTCAAAAGTTCATCCTGAAACCGCAATCATTCTCTGTCGTAAAGCAGTGCTCACCTAACGAGGCGTAATGCCTACGTTAATAGCTTAATAATCTACCCTAACTTAACCAACCAACCAGTTAAGAGGTATGTTCTAAGAAACGAGTGTAGTGGGAAAAGTCTATATCTATGCATCTATATATATTACATATATATACATATATATATATATATATATATATATATATATATACATATACATATATATATATATATATGTATATATACAGAATATGTATATATATATACATATATATATTTATATATATGTATATATATATGTATATACATATTTATATATATGTATATATGTATATATGTATATATATATATATACATATATATATGTGTGTGTGTGTGTGTGTGTGTGTGTGTGTGTGTGTGTGTGTGTGTGTGTGTGTGTGTGTGTGTGTGCGCACGCGTGTGTGTGTGTGTGTGTGTGTGTGTGTGTGTGTGTGTGTGTGTGTGTGTGTGTGTGTGTGTGTGTGTGTGTGTGTGTGTGTGTGTGTGTGTGTGTGTGTGTGTGTGTGTGTGTGTGTGTGTGTGTGTGTGTGTGTGTGTGTGTGTGTGTGTGTGTGTGTGTGTGTGTGTGTGTATAAAGATCCAATTCCAATGAATAAAGCAATATAATACTTTTTCATAAAAGATAAGATGGATATAACAAATGATCAGTTTCGATCTTTCCTAGCACCACTTCTCAGAACCATGGATACTTCTATTGTTGTCTTTTTAATTAAATCTTATATGCACAGTTTTGGACAGATGAACCTGATACAGAGGCGTAGTGTTGTGTAGTTACTGGTAGTAGATGACAGGTCTGAAGCGTTTACACCTTTCACTGTAACATGACTGAAAGATTGTACGAGTCAATCTCAATTACGCTGATGTTAGAGCTTATGGACAAGATGTGATGCTGTATCAGGGTCATTGCGATCGTAGCTGCACAATCAGTAGCAAAACTCGAACCGTGGGCTGGCATTTATTGTTCAAAGTATGCATATATATACATACATATATGTATATATATATATATATATATACATATATATATGTATATATATACATATATATATATATACGTATATATATATACATATATATATATATATATATATATCTATATTTAACACACACACAAACACACACACACACACACACACACATACACACACACACACACACACACACACACACACACACACACACACACACACACACACACACACACACACACACACACACACACACACACACAAATATATATATATATATATATATATATATATATATATATATATATATATATATATATATATATATATATATATATATATATATATATATGCATATACACGAAGCACATATAACGTGTATAATAGCGGCGGTGTGGTAGTGGTGTTCATTCAAGGGAGTAATATCGCCTGACGAAATGACGTCACAAACCCAATCCCTTCATTCAAAAAAGTTCGACATTGAGTAAGCTATATCCTTTAATCGAGCAAAAACATGTGACCGTGGCCCGATGAATAATGGTAATAAAGTTAATTGCCACAGTCTTGGGGTTATTTGGAATATACTGTAACTCTTATATGGTAGAGGGGGGTTCATTTAATTGACTTAAACTTTCTGGTGACAGACAGAAAATTGTTAAAAAAAAAGGAAGATAATAAGGATTCGTGTTCGCGACTGCACGTGTTAGCTTCTTCAATACGGTGACGCGTTTTTAAGAATTATGTTCGATAAAGAACAGGTCATTTCATTCACCCGCGAAGTTAGCTTTAATCATAAATGAAACTCAAACAACAACGACTACTTTCATGTTGGTAACGATCCACATAGCTGTTTGGTCTGGCCTGCTTTAATCTAGAAACATACTTCAGGTCACCGTATTGAAAAGGATCGCGAGACATGATATCCAGTCAACCGACTTATGTTCTGCTGTTGATCGTTCGTTCGTTTCGATCACACTTCACACGTGGGACCGAGGTCAGGTGGCAAAAGCCTCCTAGCGTAAACTTCCTCTTTTTTGGCAAACGTATCCTGAAAGTAATTCTGTTTTGAGATTGTTGTAGTTGTGTGTTTGTAGGTAAATAATAACTATAGAAACAATCAGTTTATTGAATTCACAGTGAAACACTGACAATATAACGTTTGTGCAAATTTTAGCCTAGACTAATTTATGTTAATAATGATATGGAAGGAATGGCGTTGCTCCTGTGGTGGTCAGTCCTCGGCGCTTTGATATGTACAAGTTTGTTGTTGTGGCTTGTAGCGTGGCGTGGTGGGGAGCGTCGTGTGTGTGTGTGTGTGTGTGTGTGTGTGTGTGTGTGTGTGTGTGTGTGTGTGTGTGTGTGTGTGTGTGTGTGTGTGTGTGTGTGTGTGTGTGTGTGTGTGTGTGTGTGTTCACTTGGTCTTTGGATCACGTGTTGGACTCGTGATCGACAGCTATTTCCCTCCTGGAAGAGAGCTCAGAGCTTGTAGGTCCGATCTATGGGTAATGCTATGACCTTGCACACACACACACACCCAACTCCCCGCCCACGAGAGTCAGAGTAACGACCCGAGGCACAGCGATACCGAAATGATTTCGGCCCTGGGCAGGATTCGAACTGGGTACTGGGAGCACTTCTACTTCCCAGTTCAGCGCTCTACCAACTATGCCACCGAGTGTGTGTGTGTGTGTGTGTGTGTGTGTGTGTGTGTGTGTGTGTGTGTGTTTGTGTGTGTGTGTGTGTTTGTGTGTGTGTGTGTGTGTGTGTGTGTGTGTGTGTGTGTGTGTGTGTGTGTGTGTGTGTGTGTGTGTGTGTGTGTGTGTGTATGTGTGTGTGTGTGTGTGTGTGTGTGTGTGTGTGTGTGTGTGTGTGTGTGTGTGTGTGTGTGTGTGTGTGTGTGTGTGTGTGTGTGTGTGTGTGTGTGTGTAACCTCACCTGCTTTTACCTTTCGAAACGTTCCCTAACTTCAGAAATGTTGATCGAATTTTTGCCAAACGATTTAATTCATAGAAGAGACGTCATCGTTAGGATAAAAATGAAAAATAATTTCGACATGGTGATGCAGTGTTAATATTTCTGCACAAGAGGACGTCGGACGAGTTTATACATTAAAAGAATTGTCCCTGTTTAGTTTCGTAACAGTTTTATTCAGTTTTTAATCTACCCCTTCCATAGAAAGAAGATTGCCCTGTTCACATTAGTCATTTGAACCGCTGTAGTTCAATTACAATGTAAGGCAATAGTAGCGTTCACGCACAACCGCGCATTTTTTCTTTGAATATGTAGTACCGCTACGGTTTCCGTGCGGTTCAAACAGGTTGTATAAACAAGATCAAAGTTATCTTTTTCTTATTGTGTAGATTTTACAATACTATGTATTGTTTTTGTGACATCTTGGTCATGTAGATACACAGTGTATATATACTTATTGTCCAGGTAAAACTGGTAAGCGTGATTAGCTCTTGTCTCGTTAAGGTTGGTAAGCGTGATTAGCAATTGTCTCGGTAAAGTTGGTAAGCATGATTAGCCGTTGTCTCGGTGGGAGTGGCAAGCGTGATTAGCCACTGTTTCGGATGGTTGGTAAGCGTGATTATCCATTGTAGGCGCCACTGATAAACAAACGACATTACCCTCTGGCTGCAAAATATCTATGGTCATCTAAAGGCACCACTTACTATTACAGTATCTGATGTGTTTTACTGCAGGTAGTTGTAACCATTGTGTACACACACACACACACACACACACACACACACACACACACACACACACACACACACACACACACACACACACACACACACACACACACACACACACACACACACACACACACACACACACACACACACACACACACACACACACACACACACACACACACACACACACACACACACACACACACACACACACACACACACACACACACACACACGTACACTAACACACACACGTGGTCGGGGAGTTGGGTGTGTGTGTCCATGTAAGGTCACAGAATTGCCCATAGATCGGTCATATATGAGCTGTGAGCTCTCTTCCGGGAGGGAAATAGCTGTCGATCACGAGTCCAGCACGTGATCCAAAGACCAAATTGAACACACACACACACACACACACACACACACACACACACACACACACACACACACACACACACACACACACACACACACACACACACACACACACACACACACACACACACACACACAAACACACACACAAACATATTTATGAACAAACTTACATACATTCAGTCATACAGGAAACACATTCATATGTCATGTAACATAAAAAAATCACTTGTAGTTGCATTAAAAGAATACTTATATTAACATTGACAATAACTGAAGAGAATTCCTCCCCCACCCCGGCGCGCGCTGATCTGTGGGGATCTGAGTTGCTTCGCCGTCACTCAGGCACACGCCGTCGCTCAGGCACATGCCGTCGCTCGAGTAATGGTAACGTTATTTTATTACCTAACCTAACCATTAATGCCCCCAAACCGTAAACTGGGTAACAGAAAAACTATACAATGACCTGAGAGACGGCGTGGACTGATTGTGGACCACTTCGGAACTTTGTCGGATGATGTGTGTGTGTCTAGGGAGGGGGGAATCTAAAATTGATTATATGTATATATATATATATACATATATATATACATATATATATATATATATATGTATATATATATGCATATATATATATGGATATATATATATATATATATATATATATATATACATATATATATATATATGTATATATATTATGCAACAGTAATCACATAGAACACATGAATAAAGATATTTTGCTTGAAACCACGAGGAAATCAAAGATCAGAATACTGAATGTTTTCGTTTATTTAAGACATTTTCAAAGTACATAATATCACAACAAAGTACAGCTTAAATACCATAGTGTAGAGAACAATACAAAGAATTTAAGAACTTATCAAGAAAAAAAATATATATATATATATAAGGAAAGGGGACTATGAAGGTAGTCGACCCCGGAGTATATGTCTTTGGTTCTCTGAGAATATCCGGGTCCCTCCAACTTCAGTCAAGACGCTGAAATTGTAAAACCACACAGAACAGGTCAATTGGAAAGTGACTGAATGTCTCCTTATCAACTTTAAGCCTTCGAGGATCCTTTTTGAAAGGCTTGAAATACTCGCTGATCAATGTTGGCAAAACAGGAGAATACAGTACTGAGAAAACCAAAATAATCGACAGGATATAGTCGTAACGTAGAAGATAAACTTTACATCCAGCAGCTTTAATGTAAGGAAACCATTTAAGAAATTGTCCGTAGTTCTTCAACTCTTCATCTACGGCTTGGTCTCTGTTATATAGAAAATGCCATTCTGGTTCCTCAGCTGTAATTCCTACGATATATATATATATATATACATATATATATATATATATATATATATATATATATGTATATATATATATACATATAAATATATGTATATATATATACATATATATATATATATATATATATATATATATATATATATATGTATATATATATATATATATATATATTACTGATGACCCACTTTCGGAGAAGAATAAGCGTGATCCTCTTCACATCTGCTGAAGAGGATCACAGTTATACAGATTTTTATACTTTCGCTTATTCTTCTCCGAAAATGGGTCATCAGTATTATTTTGCAAATGTGCTACGACATAACTTTTTTGATATATATATATATATATATATATATATATATATATATATATATAGATATATATATATATATATATATATATATATATATGTATACATATAATGGTTCTCATAAAGGCATATCCTTATCGTAGTGCTCATTACTGTTAAAAAAAAATGTGGCGAAGGATAATTATCAAACTGCATGGCTATGTTCCCGCGCGGGACGTCGACATTGTGATGAATTAGAAGGTAGAAGTGATGACAGCGGGCGAGAGGCGGTTGGTGGCGGCGACAGCGGTTTGAATGACAGCGATGATGCATTCACCACTAACATTCGTGATGAGAATAAGCGTTAAGGTCTCCAGCTGGCTACGATCCCAAAGAAAATGGTCATCAAAGATACATAATTAAAAGAAGATGATTAATTAACAGATTATTGAATAATTAAGTTGATGAATAAGTAAATGAATAGATCAATAAATCTATTTTCAGTGTTTGACAATATAGTGTCGGCGTTGGATCTTTGAATGAAACAATATGATATATTGGTGTGCTCCAGTTAATTCCAGACGAAATTATTCAGTTGAAGGGAGGGAGGGGAGAAGAACATCTTGATCCAGAATTTTTAAGTCACATGACCTAAAAACTGACGACTCATGTAGCATGAGAAAATCACAAATTTAGATAGAATATTGAATAAGCACAGTTGACAATATAAATTGATAATCTGTTTCTTTAATTTCTTGGTCATCATATGGGAAAGCAAAATAAAAGGGTATTTGGCAACTCACACCTGGTGAGTGAGGGTGGTTGGGGAAGGACACCTGAGGGGGAGGCTGTTGGTCATTTGAAAGATAAAAGGCCTGTCAAATGGATTGAAAATCCGGTAGTTGGTCTCACAGACTTTCATCAAGATAGATGTAGCATATAAAGTCAGAGTGAAGTGCTTGTATATCTTGCGCAGGCGCAAACAATATGACGTCATATCGACGCTTTGTGCACAAACATTAAGTTGATCACCCCGCTTATTCAAATTGATTCAATGACCTTTGTCGCAATAAATTTGCCATCTGCACATTTTTAAATATAAAGAATATTTACAAATATAGTGATTATATGTATTTTTTTACTTTATAATTTTAGTAAATGTAATATCTATTTTCACTTTATAAAAGAATATTGTGATCTTAATCGACGATTTTGTCTCTCCTTGATTCGTATCTTTTAAACTATCGTTCGTTCCACCAGAAATATATAATTTCCATAATTAATGAGGCATCAATTACCAAGTACAATTTCTGTTGCATCACAAGTTGAATTATGATTAGAATTATGATGAAAAACAGTATTACTGAAAATTGTTTAATCAACATAAGAAATTTCTTTCATATTAAATTATTCTGTCGTTTATACATTATCTTGCCGCTCTCACAACCTTTCATTTCAAAATGCATTGCTTGATTATTACCAGAAATACATATTACAAACTACTGTTTTCCATAATTTGTATAGGCTATCTTGCTTCGAGGACCATCTTCATGATACTAAAATTTTGCTTTTTTTAACAAAGAAAAACCTGAAGTGAGGCAAATATACACATATGCATATGTGTGCATATGTATACATATACATACATATATATATATATATATATATATATATATATATACATATATATGTATGTATACATATATACATATATATATATATATATGTATATATATATATATATATGAATATATATACATATGTATATGTATATGTATATATATATATATATACGTGTGTGTGTGTGTGTGTGTGTGTGTGTGTGTGTGTGTGTGTGTGTGTGTGTGTGTGTGTGTGTGTGTGTGTGTGTGTGTGTGTGTGTGTGTGTGTGTGTGCTCGCTCACATGTATGTGTGCTCGCTCACCTGTGTGCGAAGAGCTGTATTTTGCATAAAGAGAAAAAACGATAAAACAATAAGATAAGCTAGCAACTGCAAGTTAAGAGCAAACAAAGAAGCCGAAGTTGCCGTCATGGAGAACCAGACACAGAATGAGATACGAGCTGAAGACGAAGCAACTGAGCCAAGGAACGGTGCTTCTCTTACGTGGAGTTGGGATGGCTCTGCTCACATGACTGAATTTAATTCTAACCAGAATAAAATAACTAAAACACTCGAGCTACTAAGGGAATAATTCAGATTGATTACGGGGGATATGTAGATTTCTCTGGCCGAATAAAGTCACCTATCGGTAAAAAACACGCTTGTTTATTTCGAGTTGAGATAGTAGTAGAGACTTGTGACAAGGATTAACACAGTGGAAGGGTGGGACGAGTACAAGTTGCCCCCTGCAGTTCCAACTGTGCCTTTTCCTGATATGTTGGCCGTCTACAGGTGATTTTATTAATCTCGGTAGCCTCTTTCTGAGGGCAAAAGGACTGGAGTATATCTCCGATTTTCTAATTTCTGTAGCACATCTCATGGGGTATAAGGACTGCAGCTTACACTGGTTTTTCATTTTCGTAACAATGCCACTTTCCAATCATTGTATATGTCGCCAGGCTATTTCATTCATCTCCACA
>NC_134792.1:23824486-23826986 GCF_046742065.1 Oratosquilla oratoria
CATTTTCATCCATGTTCCTTCGTGGCCTGCGCATCTGCAGCCCAGAATTTGTGGATGACGAAATGAACAAAATTTATGACATCGGAACACAGTTGAGATATCCCAAATTCTTTTTGGACAAATGTTTCAAAAAAGCAAAAAGGACATTTTACAAAGGGGAACCAAAACAAAAGTTTGAGAAAAAGAATTTACTTGTACTTCCTTTTAATGAAAATCTTATAGAGATTCCTAATATTCTTAAAAATTTCAATGTAAATGTAGCCTTCAAGAACAACACAACTCTAAAAAATCTTCTCATAAAGAATTCCCCTGACAATTCTACAGGCTGTGTATATAAAATACCTTGTAGTAAATGTGACAAATATTATGTAGGTCAAACAGGAAAAGAATTAGAGGTTAGGATTAAACAGCATAAAAACAGCATAAAAAAGGGCCAAGAATCTAGTGCACTTTTTAAACATGTTTGTGAATTTGACCATCCTATTGACTGGACAAATGCTTCAAAAATTATACAATGTAAGAATATAACAGAAAGAAATATCATAGAGTCAGGAATTATCAAATGCAATTATGACCAACTCATTAATAATAGTTTAGGATTATATAAATTAGATCCATATATTGTCAGTAATATAAATAGTACATATTTTAAAAGTTAATGTAATAGTAATATGTTTCCACGACCTCACCGAGTGGCCCAACCTGAGCTTTCAGGCTTCGGAGAGGAGGGTAAATGTCTCTCTTGTCCTACTTATACTCTGTATCTCCATTTTTTGTTCTCATCTTTCTGTACTCCTTGATAATGTGAATATATCACGAAAGCGCTCGGACTACGTGTGTTTTTCCTTTTCCTAGTGGACTCTGCATATATATATATATATATATATATATATATATATATATATATATATATATATATATATATACATATATATTTACATACACTGAATTGTCCCCAGTACACAGATATTAATCTTTTTCAACCACATAAATTTTTCCATGTCATCACGATCGAGACTGACAAGGAGCTCGACGGAGACATATAGGAAAACTGATACGTAGTGAAGCCAAGGAATCGAACCCAGCTCAGACGTAACAAGTGAACAATGACTTAAACCACTGTGGTATCAAGTGATAGTGTAGTGATTTAAGTCACTGTTATATATAGTGAGACGTATTGATAGATATAACCTCTAACCTAAAGAAATGAATGAAAAAGTGACAGCGTAGCACTATTGGATGATTTCAATTGTGGGAAGATAAACTGGGAAGAGTAGGAAGTAAGAAACGGTATATCATCATGGAGAAATAAAATGTTAATTATATGAATGAACAAGAATTACAAATGGTATACCAGCTAGAATAGATGAACTGTTATCAAAAATATATATACTGAATTCCTGAAATATATGTATACTATCGGAAATTGTGACCAGATAGTTCTCGAATTTCACGTGCCTGTAAGGAGTGCAAAAACAAGAGATAAATCATATGTACAATGAAGATCAAATATCAGGAAGGCAAAGTTCATATAACTGAAAAATAAAATTCAAGAGAATTTAAAGAAAAGAAGGAATCAGAAATTTTTTCTAAATGTTCACAGCTTAGGAGTGAAAACCTATAACCTTAGGGATTAGACTAAGTGGAACAGAATATTGAAAAAAAATAGTGTAACATGGATGGACAATGAAAAGATGATAGTCAGGTTTGATCATATATTTACAGTCAGTAGTAGTTGCAGCAGTGAATAATACATTTGAAAGAATGTAACTGTCTAACACGTAATGGACAAGAAATTACTCTACGATTAATTAATGAATTCGTGTGCTTTGAGACAGAGAAGACCCTTTAAAAGTGATTAATTTCTTCCATTGGATAGCAAAGGGTTAATCGAAACAAGTAAACCAAAGTAGTTTTATAATACTTTACCAGTTAAACGGTCAAGCTCAGTGTAATACTCTGGTGTTTATGATGAACGACTAATACTAAACTGATTCCAACGGATAGTGAAGAGGTAAAGAAGGCAGGATCTCTTGCCGTCAAGATATATACTGTTATCATTCAAAGAAAAAAAAGTTTAAATTTATGTTATTATTATGGGAACCCAAATAAATTCACGAGATATAATAAGGTTGACATCAGACTATCGAAGAATAACGGGAATTATTTCTATCAAACAAGAAAAATTCTTAATGAGAGAAAATAAAAATGAAAAATGCGTTCATGTATTAAATTCTTTTTCATCTTACTGAAGACGACCTGGACAGCAGTTCTAAAATGTGCAAATGATTTTAATGTCGAATCGAAGGTCCCGCAAATTTCTTGGAGGTTGTGGTTAGCGCTGACGAGGCAAACTTTCACATAAACTTGCATATGAATAAGCAGAATTTGAGAAACTGGTCGACCGAAAATTCTTCAATGGTTCTTAGGTAGCAAAGAACAGGAGACAGAGATATTGATGGTGCGGTGTGGAGTAGGGGGGACACTCGTGTCATCGGAT
>NC_134792.1:23836986-23844486 GCF_046742065.1 Oratosquilla oratoria
CCCCATTTTTGGTTAACATGAACAACTTCTTCCTCAAGACTACTGTGGGGTAGGAAGTCTGGATATAATTGTTCAAATGAACTAGGGTGGAACGAGGTTACTTTGTCGCTTAGGTTGAATTAGGTTAGGTTCAAAATAAAAAGGAAATGGTATAAACATGGTGTCTTTTATGTATAAGGCGGAGGAAGACTTTCCACAAGGGTAAAGTAAGGAGAAAGTTATTCAGCTATTATAAGGGTAGAAAGGTTATTTCTTATATGATTCCTTTTTCTTGTCTATCTTTTGTGTCAGCCTCTTTGTTGATGTTACCGTATAGTATATATATATATATTTTTTTTAGCAAATTTCTTTATAACCTCTTCCTTTCTTTTTTTCTTTTTCTTTTCTTTTTTCTTTTATCTCACTCTTCGAGATTTTGCTAATGAGGGTTTACAATTATTTTCATAAAACGTATTTTTCTAATCTTCACCAATTTTATGATATTCCTTGTTCATAACATGTTACTTTCTAACTGTCCTCTTTGTTCCACTTTGATATTAATTTCCTATAGACAATCTTGGTTTTTATTTCAGTCTTGTTTATTCCTATCATTAAGTGTATTTGCACTTCTGTGTCAGTTCTTTTTAGTTAGACGACTTTATGGATGAGAATGACAGGTGGTAACAGACATGGAACTGCCTAGTGTAGAGCCTCATGGTCTCTTGCAGTTTCCTTCATTCTTATGTTCTTATGTTTTTAAATTAGGCTCAGTGTTTTGTTGTGTGTGTGTGTGTGTGTGTGTGTGTGTGTGTGTGTGTGTGTGTGTGTGTGTGTGTGTGTGTGTGTGTGTGTGTGTGTGTGTGTGTGTGTGTGTGTGTGTGTGTGTGTGTGTGTGTGTGTGTGTGTGTGTGTGTGTGTGTGTGTGTGTGTGTGTGCATGTGTGTGTGTGCATATATGTGTGTGTGTGTGTGTGTTTGTGTGTGTGTGCGTGTGTGAGTGTGTGTGTGTGCGCGCACGTGTGTGTGTGTGTGTGTGTGTGTGTGTGTGTGTGTGTGTGTGTGTGTGTGTGTGTGTGTGTGTGTGTGTGTGTGTGTGTGTGTGTGTGTGTGTGTGTGTGTGTGTGTGTGTGTGTGTGTGTGTGTGTGTGTGTGTGCATGTGTGTGTGTGTGTGCGCGCGTGTATGTACATGCATGTGTGTGTGTATACACATGTATGTGTCTGTGTATATAAGTGTGTGTGCATTCAGACGCAGTGGTATGTTGCACCTGGGCCCATGGCTTCTGGGAACTCGCTCTGCATATTCATCTATTTGTTCTCGTCCACCAAAGGGGACAAGTAAACCAAACCTCACGCTCTGCCGTATTGCAACTTAACAAAAAGACATAATTGAAACAAAGTCTTAAGTTTCACTCTTGCTAACGTCTTGTGCTCACCACGCGTCCGTGTCTTACCACTCTCTCAGTCTTGCAGGCTTCTGTGGGTCCGGGTTTGTCTGTCTAGTGCCCGTCTGTCGGAAAGGCGCTCAACTTTTTGCATCTCAGCAAAAGTACGTGCGTGTCTGCTTTGTAGCTCTTGCCTTCACGACACCCCATTGGAATGCTTACTGCCATACTGAGCATTACTCACATGTATAAATAAATACATAAATAGATTAATGTATCTGTGTAGATATATAGGTAAATAGATAAATGAATTTATATAAACGAGTACACACACACACACACACACACACACACACACACACACACACACACACACAAACACACACACATATATATATATATATATATATATATATATATATACATACACACACACACACACACACTAATATGATTTTTTTTTTTTTTTTTTTTTTTTGTGCATCCGACCTAGATATGGATCAAAAGGTCTCCTGTCGGCATGCTTTGCCTTTGTAATATATATATATATATGTATATATATATATATATGTATATATATATATATATATGTATATATATATGTATATGCAAGGTAACCACTTAAGAATATAAACAAACGGATCAGAGCGCTTTCGAAAGCGCTCTGATCCGTTTGTGTATTTTCTTAAGTGGCTACCTTGCATTTATAAAACACACGTTCCTAGTGTTCTTATTGCATATATGTATATGTATATATATATATATATATATATATATATATATATATATATATATATGTATGTATATATGTATATATATATATATATATTATATATGTATGTAAAATATATATATATATATATACATATACATGTATATATACATACATATATATATATATATATATATATATATATATATATATATGTATATCCAGATAAATAAAGGATGACTGAATCGTAAAAATGATAAAGAGGAAATAGTTTTGAGTTTGTTTACTGTTCGTGTGTTTGTTTATTTTATATATTTTTTTCTTTTCAACTGACCTCGTTTTAGACCACGAGATATGTTGGCATGCTGTGACATCGTAAGAGTACGATGAACAGAACTGTAGAGACATTGGTTGGGAACAAAAGTACCGATTTTTTTTTTTTTTTTTTTTTTTTGTCTCGTCGTCATATATCCACGCATGTGATAGCTCAGAATTCAAGTATCTCGTAATTAATGTGGGGGACATTAACAATGTCTTTTATTGGGGTCGTCCTGCGAAGAACGTGGATTGGACATAAAGACCACTTTTATACAGCTCAACACGATAAGGTAGCCTACTTTGCGGATTCTGTTCGGGTCCTTTTTTCAGCTCAGGTGAATGACCTTTGGTTTGAAGGGGTTTATGTTGAACTAAAGTCTCACTTTAAGCACGAGTTCATTGGGAAGGGACTCACAACTAGAATGAACAAATCCGATGTTGTCTGGATATCTGGTATCTTGCCGGCGATAATGAACGCTCAGTGTAGAGATTGCACTTTGGGAATGGAGTCATAGATTTGGTGTCCAAGGAAATGCTTAAAGAGGGTAGCGGACCAGAGTGGTAGTAAATGTTAAACATAATCAGTATTCGTTTTGTGTGTGTGTGTGTGTGTGTGTGTGTGTGTGTGTGTGTGTGTGTGTGTGTGTGTGTGTGTGTGTGTGTGTGTGTGTGTGTGTGTGTGTGTGTGTGTGTGTGTGTGTGTGTGTGTGTGTGTGTGTGTGTGTGTGTGTGTGTGTGTGTGTGTGTGTGTGTGTGTGTGTGTCTGTGTCTATGTGTGCGTGTGTGGATATTGATCCCCAGTTATAAAAGACGACTACGTAACTCTGGTTCGAAGGGGTTGTTACTGTCGCTAAAGGGCACATGATGTTTCATTTTGATGAATAAAATCGCCTGATGACATCTAGTATAAACATACAAATTGTTGTCACTAGTATAGGGTTAATCTAGGTGTGGCATGCATCTCTCAAGGTTGAAAAAATTACATAGGCAAATTTAGAACAAAATGTAACGGTAATTGCTAACCCTTTTGATACGAGTAACGGATCGTCTTTAGCTGAATAAAATCACATGACATCGACCATAATAAAAAGAAATACAAATCACCCGCCCTACTTAAGGTGTTTCAAACTGCAAAATACTGAGAAAAAAATTATGCATTTGAGAAGTAGTCCCCGATTCAGTATCTGCTTTAGGTGCATCCTACCTTTCTTAGGTCTAAAGGTATCCCTGCTGAAGAAAGTCCTCTGTCTTTCACTGGGACAAGATTTATACAAGGCGCTTCAGTACTCAAAGGTTTAATGTCTCTACGACAGGTTTCATTGCTCGCTTGTTCGATTTAGTTGAGCCCATCCGGTGGAGGCAGCATCATTGTACCCAAGCCGGGGTGGAGATAAAAGCTCAAGAAGTGCGATAAATGCCACAGGCCAATCGCGCGGACACACACACACACACACACACACACACACACACACACACACACACACACACACACACACACACACACACACACACACACACACACACACACACACACACACGCGCGCGCGCGCGCGCGCGCACATACGTTCATGCACTCACATACGTTCACATACACACATGCACATACATACATACATACATACATACATACATACACACACACACAACAAAACAAATTAAGAATAGATACAATTGATGAAGAAGATGCAAGGCAAGAAGGAGGAAACAGAGAAGAACTAGTGGGGGTGAAGATGGTAATTGGTGTATATATTGGAGTAAAAAAAAGTAAATTAAAAAAAAGGATTCACAAACACAGACCGGCAAATACACACACACACTCACACTCTCACACACACACACACACACACACACACACACACACACACACACACACACACACACACACACACACACACACACACACACACACACACACACACACACACACACACACACACACACACACACACACACACACACACACACACACACACACACACACACACACACACACACAAAACCATAAACTTCCACCCAAAGAAGTAAAGGGTCAGTCCATAAAGGATTTCAAGAAGAAATACGACGACAGACTAACGGAAGAAAACAGTGAAAAAAATCTGAGTCTAGTAATAAAAATGCCCGAAACGAGGAAAACACGGATACGAAATCACACATAAAGGCACCAGATAACAAGGCAAAACAAAAGCAGGCACATTTAAGCAAACGCAAACTTAATAACTGGACATTCATATCAACACAGACACGTGCACGCAGACGCAAACAAATGCAAATCTGCAAGGGTGGTTCTAATCCCAGCAGTGGATCAAATGCTATAGCATATCAGATCACATACACTCGCGATTAATAATTCATAACCTATATGGCACCAGACGCAATCCATTCGGGCAAATCTGTCTCGGCAATTACGAACTGGATAACGTCAAGGTTAAAATCGATGTTATTAGGAGTGTTGGTCTCCTGCAAGAGAGGAATAAAATGGAAATGGTTCTTTAGTGTTAAGGACAATATTGGCGCTATGGAGGTAACTGACTTGCATTACGAAGCCCGAGTTCAGTTCCCGTTAACTGACACCCTCCCCCCCACACACACATGCACATTACCCACTGATCAGACACTACGAACTCTGATCTCATCTGGGAGAATAGCGTGTGATCAGTGAGTGATGAATCACGTAGACATACACACACACCCATATGTATGCATATATATGTGTTTACTTATATACATACATACATATATACATACATACGTTTGAGCCAGCATTCTCATCCTTTCCCAGTGTTCAATTCCCCTTTTTTTCTCTTCCCGTTCCCTCCTTTCCCCTTATTTTATCTCAAGCATGTGTATCTTAACTTCTACTTTAAAAAACTGTAATAAGCTAAACTTCTTCCAAATATAGGCTACGTCCTCATATGGTGTTAAACTCGTCATATATATATATATATATATATATATATATATATATATATATATATATATATATATATACATAATATACAAAGAGTGAGTAAAGAGTAGAGGAGAGAACAAGAAGGTTAGTGACAAGGAAAGAGAGAGAGAGGAGGGAGAGAGAGAGAGGGGGAGAGAGAGAGAGAGAGAGACCTGCTGTGTTTGAACTTGCATTCACACCGCTGCAGCTTTGCAGTTATCACTCGGAAAGCCCCGGACGGCACCTGCATCCTCTTATGTCATCTTCCTTTGACGCATCCATTTTCCTCTCGCATCATTTCCCGCCGGCATTGACCTTAGTCTCATCTCAACGGCGGAGACAATGGACCAAAGCTACGTGTGCTATTCTCCCTATTCTCGTGTCAAAATCTCAGCACTTTGCTTATTCGGCTTTCATTTTTCCTTTTTTTTTTTTTGTCTTCTTCTTCTTCTTCTTCTTCTTCTTCTTCTTCTTCTTCTTCTTCTTCTTCTTCTTCTTCTTCTTCTTCTTCTTCTTCTTCTTCTTCTTCTTCTCTTCTTCTTCTTCTTCTTCTTTTTCTTCTTCTTCTTCTTCTTCTTCTTCTTCTTCTTCTTCTTCTTCTTCTTCTTCTTCTTCTTCTTCTTCTTCTTCTTCTTCTTCTTCTTCTTCTTCTTCTTCTTCTTCTTCTTCTTCTTCTTCTTCTTCTTCTTCTTCTTCTTCTTCTTCTTCCTCTTCGCGCGGAGGTTCTTGGGTATGCGAGACAGTGGAAGACAAACGGCTTCTTCGTCAGGCTTGAGACACTTTGTCAGTTGCACAAGAGATCCTCCTTCAAGTTTCTCTCGCACATTTGTGTCCATGGAGCCTAAAGATACTTTTTTTTGTCGTTTTAGTTCATAAACGTACGTAGCCAGATAATATTAATTAATGATATAACATTTGTCCATATCTCACATAAAGTCACTTATATAATCCTTCAAGTAACCTACGTTGGTGACTGAAACTCGCATCTTGCTTGCCGCGGGTTAGGGTCCCGCATTTCAAGTCATCATCCTCTTCTTTGTGTGTGTGATTCACCGTGGTCTTGGATCACGTGTTGGACTCGTGATCGATAGCTATTTCTCTCCCAAAAGAGAGCTAAGAGCTCATATGGCCGATCTATGGTTAATGCTGTGACCTTACACGGTCACACACACCCAACTCCCCGTCCACGAGAGTTGGAGTAACAACCCACAGCGCAGCGATACTGAAATTATTTCACCCATGGGCGGGATTCGAACCCAAACCGCCGTAGTGGCAGTCGGGAACTCTATCAACTGCGCGCGCGCGTGTGTGTGTGTGTGTGTGTGTGTGTGTGTGTGTGTGTGTGTGTGTGTGTGTGTGTGTGTGTGTGTGTGTGTGTGTGTGTGTGTGTGTGTGTGTGTGTGTGTGTGTGTGTGTGTGTGTGTGTGTGTGTGTGTGTGTGTGTGTGTGTGTGTGTGTGTGTGTGTGTGTGTTTATGTGTGTGCGCGCGTAAGGTCACAGCATTTAACCATATGAACTATAAAATTCTCATCCGTCCGGATTAATAGAATTTGTCAATCATGAGATAAGCACATAATCCCAAACCATGGTAAGTCACGCAACAGCATCACATTTAATTTCATACCATGGCTAACATAGTTTGTTCAATTTGGCTGTCAGAGTTTCAAAGAAATATTGAAAAACATAGCAAAATGTATACATCAGAAAAAAAAATAGGAAACAAGAAAAAATAGATAGATAAATTAATATAATTGGAGAATTTAAGAGTAGGTATTCATCAACACGAGTGAAAAAACAATTTTAAACCAAGTGTCAGGCGAACGGATACGCCCAGAATTTCAGTATTATCTTATCTGAATGCTCACAGGCTCCTTTACCTTCTGAAGGTCATTTCAATACTGAGTTAAATCGTCTCGCATCCACTAGCGGCAGCAAGTTCTTCGTCAGTTGATCCTCTTGGGAGATAATATGGATCCCCCAGGAACTCGAGGAAGTCATGTTAGGCACCCAGTGTCTTGATAAACCTGATTAAACGTCTGAAGAATGAATATCAGAATCTACTGGAAGTAAACAAAAAATAGGAATGGTTAGAATTACTTTTGTTAGAATTACTTGTGCAGAACTGGAGTGAGATTTTAAAAATATTCCAGTATTGTTTATATTTATAAAGGTGGGTGACA
>NC_134792.1:23849486-23859486 GCF_046742065.1 Oratosquilla oratoria
TCATCATCATCATCATCATCATCATCATCATCATCATCATCATCATCATCATCATCATCATCATCATCATCATCATCATCATCATCATCATCATCATCATCATCATCATCATCATCATCATCATCATCATCATCATCATCATCATCATCACCATCATCGTCGTCGTCGTGATCATCATCATCATCATCATCATCATCATCATCATCATCATCATCATCATCATCATCATCATCATCATCATCATCATCATCATCATCATCATCATCATCATCATCATCATCATCATCATCAATATAATCAATAATCCCCATCATTAATAATAATTTTACTTCATTTTTAGATAAACGAGAACACGTGAATTATGGAATGACCTTGAAGGGCTTGATGAGAATATTTTAGAAAACTAAGCAAGAAGCTTGCACCAGAAGGTGTTTAGGTGTCCTAAGTTCAAGAATGGCTAGCAACAATTGAGAAGATTAGATAACTTTAAGTATAGGAATAAATAGGTGGTAAGGGACATGGAACTGCTTAGTGTAGGTCTTATTTTCTTTTGAGGTCTCCCTCTTTCTTGTGTCCTTATGTTCATATGCGCTTGAACTCACCAAGGCCACGTGGTTCAGTACACGATCGAAACAGAGACTCTACTTGTCAGTCAGAAAAAGAAGACTTCTTAAGTAAAACTAGGGTATTGATGGATCAAGTCTTCCGGCATAAACTTTCACCAACATAATGTTTTACCCACCCATATTTTTTATGGTATAAAATATAATTTCTTTACCAGCCCTTTTTTTTTTTACCTTTGAAGAAAATTACTTAACTGTAAGCTGAATACTACATAGGAAAACATATCACGTACTCAACAAAAAAGATTATATTGACTGTGAGAACTGTAACTTGGGTCAAAACTTTTGTTCGTGACTGAACACCCGCTCTCCACTGAATAAAATCATCTCGTATTAACCCAAAACCAAATGCATAATATGCGTTATCGTAGTTGAGTTATCCAAGGTTCTTGTAATCCTTTTAACATGGAATCTTTCCTTTAACAGGGTCAATCGTGTGTCATTATCCAGGCCAAAACCAAATGCATAATGTGCGTTATCGTAGTTGAGTTATCCGAGGTACTTGTAATCCTTTTAACATGGAATCTTTCCCTCAGCAGGGTCAATCGTGTGCCATTATCCAGGCCAAATCAGGAAAGGCAAGCTGCAATATAGTGAATGACTTGAAGGAGGAAAGCTTCCCATGGGGTTCTAGAATCAGGCAATTATTGTCTAATTGGCAATATCATTGTGTAATAGCCTTCACATAGCATCTGTCAAAGGACCACCGAGGATCATTATCATAACTCAGCCTCAACAAAACGACGATCGAATAGTATTCCTCATGCAATCGTCACAACCCAGCAGGAATGTCCGACGGATTAGGTTCCGTCAAAGAAGAAAAATCCTTATTTTCAACCTATTAGTTACTTTCACTATCAATTAGTACGACATGAACTCATTCACGTTTAGAGCTTCCGTCAGATGAATAGAATTCTCAGGTGATAAATAGAAGGAGTAAAGATTAATAAAAATAATCAATAGCTCTACTTTATCAGAACCTCCAGAAAGATCAACCTCATCTATTTTCTTTCGAGGCCGCTAATACCCAGTTTTATTTAATTAAGCAATATTCACTGCCTATTTTCTGAAGTAATGCAGTATTGTGTATTAATTCATACATTATCTTTCACGAAAAGTAGTTTCTACATGATATCTAAATCATAACTTTGTTCTGGATTTTTGAGTACAAGAATTTGAAGACATCTTTTAAGTCTTTTACCAGTACTACGAACGGTCTAATTTATTGGATTATGTGTCCAATCTATCGGTCATTTTCATTCTTTTAGCAAATGGAATTGGTAAAGCTCTAAAAGGAAAATTAAAAGTTCACCAGAGCTGGCGAAAGGTTTTAAATGTAAAACCATTAGTCAAAGAGAACTCCGATGAATAAAAAAAAAAGAAAAAAAGAAAAAAAAAAGTGTGATGATTTATCTTCTGCATCTTGATTTCACAGCCATGAAGTACCGTATCACGGTAATTATAAAAGATCATGCAAGGGTGATTGTATCTATAACTCAGTCTAGTGGCCACTACAGATTTTTATGGATATAATGCAATATATATCGGACCATATCTTAAACCGTGTATTGTGAAATTCACTTTAAATGAACGTAATAAAAACCATATAAATAGAAAGAAAATATCCATTACCCAAGAATTAACAGCATAAAAGAGCCCCTATCAGATATATTATATCATAGAAAGAGAAAAAAGATAAGATAGTAGACAAAAAGAGTGAATCGGAGAGAGAGAGAGAGAGAGAGAGAGAGAGAGAGAGAGAGAGAGAGAGAGAGAGAGAGAGAGAGAGAGAGAGAGAGAGAGAGAGAGAGAGAGAGAGAGAGAGAGAGAGAGAGAGAGAGAGAGAGAGAGAGAGATAAAGAGAGAGAGAGATAGAGAGAGAGAGAGAGAGAGAGAGAGAGAGAGAGAGAGAGAGAAAGAGAGAGAGAGGGCTAAAATAAGAAAGAAAAGCCTCTTCAGAATTAAAAACTAAATTTCTTAGAAACAAACACCTATCGGCCACTACACAGACATACCCAGTGCTCAGCGCATTGTAAATCTTTAGGAAACCTGCCTCCGAAACTGGCAACCGACATTGCTTCTTTATTTCCTTACCGGGTAATTCATCATGCCTACCCCCACAAATTACTCAAACCCTGTTTGGCCTCCTCGGCTTAGACTCCTTCCATAATGCCCTACCATGTCTAAATTACCGGTCGAGCCAACACATCGCATGGCCGACCACAATTAATCATTAATCTTTCGACTACGGGACTTCGTCTCGTTCTCTGAATAAAATCGTTTGATGGGACGAGATTATTTGTAGGGAGGATTTGCAGCATAAAGATTATTTGAGACTTTCTTTATTTTATTTTATTTTATTTTATGAATTATATACATATACTTTTTCATTTGTAAGAATGAAATAGCCATATATTAGACAGAACATTACTCATTATTCTTTCCCTGCTGAAGATTACATATATTCATTCTGACTATCACAAGTCGATTTTGCGAAGCTTATGGTTTAAAACATCTCATTAACAATTTCAACTGCACAGAAGCTTTCCAGTTGAATAGAATAACCTAATATTAGCCAGAATATGACTTAGATGTGATGATATTCTTCCATATATGATTGTTATAGCTTTAACTTTAAAGAAAGAATTTATTCATAATGAATAAAATCATGTTGCGTCTAGAATAACTATCAGTCTTGACAGAATGTGTATATCAACACAAGATAAAAGAAAATAGGAAATTGAAAAATAGCATTCAACTATATTGTAAAAGTACAAGACACCTGTTCGGAAACATTAGGGAATAAATTCTCGATCAGGACAAGATGGGACATCAATAGCTGAAGTACTACAAATCGATTTCGTAAGACCAACGCGAAGGGGAAAAAAATGAGATTCCCTTCAGCACTTCTCGTAGCGTAGTTAACCCTAAACAAGCTCAGTGGGGAAATAAGTGAAATAACCGAAAGGTTGCCAGATAGAGAGAGAGAGAGAGAGAGAGAGAGAGAGAGAGAGAGAGAGAGAGAGAGAATAGAATCAA
Organism: Oratosquilla oratoria; assembly: GCF_046742065.1. Taxonomy (NCBI): domain Eukaryota; kingdom Metazoa; phylum Arthropoda; class Malacostraca; order Stomatopoda; family Squillidae; genus Oratosquilla; species Oratosquilla oratoria. The sequence continues at coordinate 23,853,149 of NC_134792.1, forward strand.
TTGAATTCATCGGAAGAGACAATAGTCCTTTCACTACAAAAAAGGACGCTACAGAGATGAATATAATAGCATAACGACACCTGAAATAAAAGAAAAAATACGCACCCGATATGAAAGGGGTTAAATACGAATGGAGCGGCATGATTTAGTGGAGACAACACACTGTAGGTCTTCTGCCCATGTTCACCGGCCCGGCGGTGGGGCCACATTCCGAACCCAAATATCTTCCTTTAGCACGCTAGACCGACCGTACTAACTTGATCACCATTACACATTTGAAGAAAACAAGTTCTTAGTTTCTATAATGAAATAGTGACATTCAGTAACAGAATACTAATACACAATACAATATTTGTCATAGGAGAATAAGCGTTCCATATATATTTTCCATATAATACTCACTATTATCTTTTTTTTTATTGTCTTATGACTAGAAATCTCACTTCACTATACAACAAGAGAAAAGGAGGTGTGGGGCTTATTTCTCCAACTGTACTCTTAATAGTCTGCCGTTAATGATGCGTGAATTGGCCTTCCCGGGAAACTTCAACCTGAAGGCCAAAGACATTCAACCAACAATGTAATCGTTTTACTCAGAAATGAAATATCACCGAAGTCGAGGGCATTCATAATACTAAGAAATTAAACGTGATTAGTATTTACGTAATTACATCCGCAAAGACCGTGAAAATTAATGAGGGTATGATTAGAGAGAAAAAAAATATATAGAAAAAGAAGAAAGGATAAATAAATAAGCAAACACGGAATATACATAAAGAAATGTAGTAGATGTTTACATACATACACACACACACACACACACACACACACACACACACACACACACACACACACACACACACACACACACACACACACACACACACACACACACACACACACACACACACACACACATATGTATATACACGCACGCACACACACACACACATATGTATATACACGCACACACACACACACACACACACACACACACACACACACACACACACACACACACACACACACACACACACACACACACACACACACACACACACACACATATGTATATACACGCACACACACACACACACACACACACACACACACACACACACACACACACACACACACACACACACACACACACACACACACACACACACACACACACACACACACACACACACACACACACACACACACACACACACACACACACACACACACACACACACACACACACACACACACACACACACACACACACACACACACACACACACACACACACACACACACACACACACACACACACACACACACACACACACACACACACACACACACACACAACTTTGAGTTCGTACAAGACTACAGGGATTTATTTGTTCGCAATTGTTTGACCTTCCAGGTCCACATCAGCCGGTAGCGTATGGGAAAGCATAATTTTGTTGTTGTTGTTATTGAATTTTTTCAATTCTGCATTGAGGAACGATCTCGGGTCTGCATCATTGTAAGCCCTCAGTGTTAACCGCTACAACAACCTCTGTATGTGTGTGTGTGTGTGTGTTTGTGTATGTGTGTGTGTGTGTGTGTGTGTGTGTGTGTGTGTGTGTGTGTGTGTGTGTGTGTGTGTGTGTGTGTGTGTGTGTGTGTGTGTGTGTGTGTGTGTGTGTGTGTGTGTGTGTGTGTGTGTGTGTGTGTGTGTGTGTGTGTGTGTGTGTGTGTGTGTGTGTGTGTGTGTGTGTGTGTGTGTGTGTGTGTGTGTGTGTGTGTGTGTGTGTGTGTGTACATACGTGTGCGTAACACGAAAACACTCACAAGTTAATTTCACATCGCCCCAATATACCCACTCTCATCATGTTTATGCTCCCTTAATTTCTCCTCCGCTGTTCTTCTTTATGCTCTTTTAAATTTTCAAAAACCATCAGAGCTTCAGAATAGTCAAGTTGGGCTCAAGACCTCGCAAGGGAATCTTCGGCATCCCACGTAGCGGCACTCGCCAGGAACGAGTTTGTAGGATAATGTTGTGTTTGTATCCCGGTACAGTTGCCATGCTGAGAACGTCGTATTTAATCATAGTTATGCTATGCATTTTCGCGTAGCATGTTTTCCTCATAGTTCTCGTGGAGACTGAGCCCTTGTTTACCTTGTCAAACATTCTTTTAGCTAAAGAATTTCGTTTAATCTTGCCCTGCTAGGAGCGGAACTGTAATTCAGAGTGTGCTGGAAAAACAGAAGTTGACAAACACTATCAATACGCATCTGAAATTTCTCTCATTGCACCTGAATAATGTATCCTTGCAATAGCAGGTCTTAAGATCATTTCAGTTTGCAAATATACGTAATCCAAGGGAGCATAGAAGATGGATGAGAAGATATATTATGTTGAAGAGAATACAACGGATCTGTATACAAAATTGCACAGGAAATGATCATGAAAGTAGAAAAATAAAGGTATATTGCTTACATCTTTATTCTTTTTCATTTATACTTTTATATCTAAGTATACGCAAATGCATGTGTATAAAATATATTTACAAGTATATATATACATATCACTGGAGTCGAGGACATTCATGATACTATATACATACATACATACATACATACATACATACATACATACATACATACATACATACATACATACATATATATATATATGAGCATATATGTTTATGAATGTATCCATATGTGCTGTACATGCACATGTATATGAATATGTATGTGCATATGTAATTATACATGCATATCTGTTAATATTTATGTGTATATATATATATACATATATATATATATATATATACACATATATATATATATTATTTTTTCTTTCTTTTGTAGACAAACGAGGTTGAAGGCTAGAGAAGATTCACTTTTGATTATTTGATTGCGTGTAATTTCTGTACAACGCAAGTTCTTCTTAACTTTATCATTGGTTTTTCTCAGTATTTCTCTTTTTCCATCTTCTGGGTGAAATGGACTACCTAGAAAAGACCACCCGCTCTCACGGGATCGGTTTTTGTGGGAGTGGAAGAGAAATTTGTAGGAGAATGAAAAGATTGTTGTATACAACAGAGCACTCACGCGGAATCGGTGTTTGCGGGAGTGGAAGAAGAGAAGTCTTTAGGGGAATGGAAAGACAGTCGTGTATAAAAAAGGGCTGTTGCCACTGGCCACTTTAGGGATATTTACTAGAGTACTTATGTGCCGTGGCCCTGGAGACTTGGATTTCGAGACCTGCATAAGTAATTAGGAGGAATATTTTGGGATGTTTATTATCAGTATCTCAACCAACAAAATTAGGAAAGGAGTAGGAGGCTTAGTCCTACGGACAGTCAGAAAGATGGAATGATTTTTGTAGTATATAAACTGAAATGAGAAGATGTCGTAGTAGAGAAAATTAGAAATCAAATTAATTTAAATAGGAAAGTGTATGTAGATGTTTGTGTATGGGGTCGTGTTTTATGACTGACATGTGCTGAGTATGATCTGTGGTGGGCATATTTATATGTCTTGTGGGGACCACTGTGGTTTCTACGTAAAGGGGCATTGCTGATTGTCTGCCATGGGCCAAATGGGATTAAGAGTTAGGGAAGGTTTGTTGGAGTTCTCCTAGTGTGAGTGTTTGATCTCCCTCGGCTCCGTCACTTCATGAAAGGTAAGGCCTGCAGATCCTTGACTTGTACGTTGATGCTGGGTTGGTTAGCTTCTATTTACATGTATAGGCATATTTTCATATATTGATAAGAAACACCGGTAACTTGCATTCAGTCATCTTGCAAGTACTTTGCATTGAAGATGCAAACACACGAAAGCTTTTTATTTCGATAAGTTCTTCTTTGACGATGGGCACTCTTATGCTTGAACTAAGATTGTATCATTATATTTTTTCCTGTGACCATGTAACTTATCTGTAGATTTTGTTGCTTTAACTGCTCTTTCATCTTGATATTGACTATATGTAGTCAAAACGTCAAATATTAAAATGGAGAACTTTGGAAAGTTCGTTTCCGCTCATCCTCCCAATATTAGAACTTTAGTGAGGAAACTTGAAAATATCAAGAAGAAAATTAATAACTGTGAAAATGCTGTGGTGTTCAATTCAGTGTGTATAAATGAAAACCTGCGCCCTAAGTATACAATATATATGTATATATATATATGTATATATATATATATATATATATATATATATATATATATATATATGTATATGTCTGTGTGTGTATGTATGTATGTATGTATGTATGTATGTATATGTACGAGTAAAAGCATATATATACTATATGTATATGTACATGTTTATAGAATATATATGTATATTTATGAATACATGCTATTGTATGTGTACATACACATTTATATGTAGGTGAGTGTAAATGTTGAGGAAGAAAAAAAGGAAAGTAATAGGAATATATATAATTGTTTCCACCATCAAATTTATGTGTGTATATACTCGTACAAATCTGCAGCACATGTATATGTTAACGAGTGTAAATGTGAAGGAAGGAAATGGAGTGAAATGGAAACCTTATCTGATTTGATCACTTTTGTATATTTGTGTGTTATGTTCGTGTATATGATATATATTTAAGGGAGCGAAAATGTGGAAAAAATTCTAAAGAGTATGTTTTTTTTATATCAAGGTCTGGAATACTCATCTGACAAATGCTGAAATCACATGAATCTAATATACTAGTAATGAGCAAATGCTTACATCTTTGATAACCAGTGTGCTAGTGATTTTATCTGCAGAAGTAAAACTTTCCTTGTGATTGAAGCTGTGGATTTTAGTAATGCATTCAGATAATATTTTTTTTACCTGTATTTGATCATTCGACATTACTGCGATAATGAAAGTGTGGATTTTATTTATGTAAACAGACATAGAATCAAATGTTCTATGGGTTCCATTATTATTTCTGTTTTTAGCTATGTGGTTTTTTTTTCTGAGACTCGATACTATTTTAGATTAATGAGAGAGAGAAAGAAAGAGAGAGAGCGAACGCGACCGAGAGAGAGAGAGAGAGAGAGAGAGAGAGAGAGAGAGAGAGAGAGAGAGAGAAGGCAAGAAAAGTAGATTCATCATTTCGCTGTGCATTTTGTTTGCTTCGACTGGTGGCAATGAAAGACTTAGATGCAACAGAGAGCTTCTCATTGTCATAAGATCGTATGACGGCAGCCGGCTTTAGTTATGTGTTATTAGCAGCAGAGAAAAAGTTGGTTGTAAATTAATGTATATATGAATAGCATTGCCTCTATTTTTTCCCCTTTTTTCGTAGCTAATACGAAAACATAAACATTGACATAAAAACATGATTAAGTTGGATTGAAATAGACCAAAACTTTCTATGAAGAATTTACATCATAAATCATTATCATAAACCCATTTACTTTCATAGCATTACATATGATAAAAAAAGAATATTTCTGGCAGATTTCAATCAATAAAGAGAGTCTTTTAAAAAGTTTTTAATATCTCCTTGAGTGTTTATATTTAAATGGCTTTTACGAGAATGATAACTGTAAACTGTCACCATGTTCAAGTACTTGCATGAAAGTTGTATTGCAGAAATTTTTATTACAAAGGTGTACTTACGTTGTATGAAGGTCTGGACCAGCATAAAGGTTAATATGATAACAATCATTAAACATTTAGTGTAATTAATGGAACACATTAAGTGTAAATTTATTCAATTGAGATGCTCATTGGCTAATGAGGATAATTTTTGGGTTGTCGATCTCATACTTCGGCAACCAGAATAAGTCAGAGAGTCGCTTCCGACAGCAAGAAGGATGAAGGAAGTCTTCTTCAACAGAGTACTTCTCTGGACATTGTTATTGCGTGAACTTAGGTTTATATTTAAGCTAATATATATATGGCTACCTGCCTCAAAGGGGGTGAGATGCCCTTAGTATATAGATATATAGAACAAGTTGATGAAGGTGGAAAAAAAAGTCACGGATCTAGTTCCGAGTTTTTTAGTTTATTCCTGACCGGTTTCGCTCTACGCTTCTTCAGAGGAATAGAGCGAAACCGGTCAAGAATAAAGTAGAAAAAAACTAGACACGTGACTTCTTTTTCCACCTTCATCAACTTGTCACAATGTACCAGCATAGATAGAATATATATTTGGTCGTAAAAGCACAGGAAGCTCCTAGACATTATCGACCCCGGTAGTTGGGATGGACGCGTTTTGGGTGTGTCCCGAGAGTGACTCTACGCTACCGGAAGGATATTCGGCTGCTTGGTTCAGGATGTACAGCACAAGAGATTTTGCTAAACAATAGGGAGGTGTGTATCCCTAAATTTGAGGTGTATCTGT
>NC_134792.1:23871986-23879486 GCF_046742065.1 Oratosquilla oratoria
GTCACAACGATAAACATAGAAATAGTCACGTGAGACATGCGAAAGTATCGATTAGTCGCTACCATGACTAAGTCCCACCAGTGTAGGCTAGAGTCACGCTAGTCCCCCTGAGAGAACAGAGTGACCAGGTAGCCTTTAGGGGCGTACTTCTAAAACCTTTCGGCAGCCCTGGGGAACGTTTTGTACCACTAGAATATAGAGTTTTACCTGGACTTCTAGGCTTGTCTGTCTTTGTGGTTCGTCTTTGAAATATACTGGTAATTTTCATTACTATGGTTCACTAATTCAGTGGTTCTGTAATTCAGTGGTTCAGTAATTCAGTGGTTCAGTAATTCAGTGGTTTAGTAATTCAGTGGTTCAGTAACTCAGTGGTTCAGTAATTCAGTGGTTCAGTAATTCAGTGGTTTAGTAATTCAGTGGTTCAGTAATTCAGTGGTTCAGTAATTCAGTGGTTCAGTAATTCAGTGGTTTAGTAATTCAGTGGTTCAGTAACTCAGTGGTTCAGTAATTCAGTGGTTCAGTAATTCAGTGGTTTAGTAATTCAGTGGTTCAGTAATTCAGTGGTTCAGTAATTCAGTGGTTCAGTAATTCAGTGGTTCAATAATTCATTGGTTCAGTAATTCAGTGGTTCAGTAATTTAGTGGTTCAGCAATTCAGTGGTTCAATAATTCATTGGTTCAGTAAATCAGTGGTTCAGTAATTCACTGGTTCAGTAATTTAGTGGTTCAGTAATTCAGTGGTTCAGTAATTCAGTGGTTTAGTAATTCAGTAGTTCAGTAATTCATGGTTCAGTAATTCAGTGGTTCAGTAATTCAGTGGTTCACTAATTCAGTGGTTCAGTAATTCAGTGGTTTAGTAACTCAGTGGTTTAGTAATTCAGTGGTTCAGTAATTCAGTGGTTCAGTAATTCAGTGGTTCAGTAATTCAGTGGTTCAGTAAATCAGTGGTTCAGTAATGTAATGGTTTAGTAATTCAGTGGTTCGGTAATTCAGTGGTTTAGTAATTCAGTGGTTCAGTAATTCAGTGGTTCAGTAATTCAGTGGTTCAGTAATACAATGGTTCAGTAATACAGTGGTTCAGTAATTCAGTAGTTTAGTAATTCAGTGGTTCAGTAATTCAGTGGTTCAGTAATTCAGTGGTTCACTAATTCAGTGGTTCAGTAATTCAGTGGTTCAGTAATACAGTGGTTCAGTAATACAGTGGTTCAGTAATTCAGTGGTTCAGTAATTCAGTGGTTTAGTAATTCAATGGTTCAGTAATTCAGTGGTTTAGTAATTCAGTGGTTCAGTAATTCAGTGGTTCAGTAATTCAGTGGTTCAGTAATTCAGTGGGTCAGTAATTCAGTGGTTCAGTAATTCAGTGGTTTAGTAATTCAGTGGTTCAGTAATTCAGTGGTTTAGTAATTCAGTGGTTCAGTAATTCAGTGGTTCAGTAATTCAGTGGTTCAGTAATTCAGTGGTTCAATAATTCATTGGTTCAGTAATTCAGTGGTTCAGTAATTTAGTGGTTCAGCAATTCAGTGGTTCAGTAATTCAGTGGTTCAGTAATTCAGTGGTTCAGTAATTCAGTGGGTCAGTAATTCAGTGGTTCAGTAATTCAGTGGTTCAGTAATTCAGTGGTTCAGTAATTCAGTGGTTTAGTAATTCAGTGGTTCAGTAATTCAGTGGTTCAGTAATTCAGTGGTTCAGTAATTCAGTGGTTCAGTAATTCAGTGGTTTAGTAATTCAGTGGTTCAGTAATTCAGTGGTTCAGTAATTCAGTGGTTCAGTAATTCAGTGGTTCAATAATTCATTGGTTCAGTAATTCAGTGGTTCAGTAATTTAGTGGTTCAGCAATTCCTCTCTGAATAAAATCGTATGACGTTAACCAGAATAAAGAAAAAAAAGAATTGACCAATTGGTTGCGATTCTGCCCCGGATGTGCTAGGCCCGAGTTCGACTCCTCATAGGCTCAAGAATTTGATCAAGTTATACTCTCATACTTTCTGCAATGTTGGAAATTAGGGGAGCATTAGATAGACTCATATTTTAGTGCTAGTAACTAACCAATATGGTCAAAATGATGCTCACACTGATTTCACACATTGATGAGGTACAAATGATGCAGTACCTTACAAGTAAATGTAAGATTATGTACAAGTAAATGTAATGTTATGCACATAGGTAAAAATAACAATAAGTACGATTACAAGTTATTTGGAATGTCGTTAACAAAAATGGATAGTGAAAAGGATCTCGGCGTAATTATCAGTAATGATCTCAAATCATCTAAGTGTATTTCCACATCAGAGAAAGCAAATGAAATTCTAGGGCTGATTGCTCGATTTTTTTTTTTAAGTCCATCTGTCATTAATAAGCTATATAAATCTTTAGTTCGTCATTGACAGATTGGAAAAAATACAGCGGCGAGCCACAAAACTGACTAAAAAAATCATAGACAAGTCATACAAAAATCGACTAAAATCTAATCTGTGTCAGTATGTATATATATATATATATATATATATATATATATATATATATATATATGTATATATATATATATATGTGTGTGTGTGTGTGTGTGTGTGTGTGTGTGTGTGTGTGTGTGTGTGTGTGTGTGTGTGTGTGTGTGTGTGTGTGTGTGTGTGTGTGTGTGTGTGTGTGTGTGTGTGTGTGTGTGTGTGTGTGTGTGTGTATGTGCGTGTGTGTGCGTGTGTATACATATATACTCGTATATTTGAGACAGTAAAAAGTAGTAGGAAGTATGTAAGGAAGACATAAATTGTAATCCAATTTTATTCCTGAGTCATTTTGCCCACAACAAGCTTTTTCAGAGAAATAATAAAATAAGAACGAACTAGAGATATATACACACGTCATGTGGAATGCAGAAGTGGTCCCCAGCGGTGTTATGGTTTTTACATGATCATCCGTTCTTTGGTTTATGTTCGTTTTTAGGCTGCATAAATAAAACTTCAAATACTTTTCCCTGATCTTTTGATAGGTTATTTTCAATACATTCTCCTGTTCCATTTCTGTAAGTGTATTTTTTTCTAATGTAAGTAATCAATGCACTTGTGTCGCGGTGATGCCTGACAACCGTTCTGTGTTCTTTCTGTGTTCTCTTTATACCTATCAAAATCAATTATTAGTTTCCCTATATTGCGGTCTATCGTGGTCTCGTGTTTATAATAATAATCCCCTCCACTTTTGTCTACAGTGGCCACTAAATATATATACATATATATATATATATATATATATATATATATATATACATATATATATATATATACATAAGTATACATATATATATATATATATATATATATATATTTATATATATATATATATATATATTCATACACACACACAAACACACACACACACACACACACACACACACACACACACACACACACACACACACACACACACACACACACACACACACACACACACACACACACACACACACACACACACACACACAGACACACACACACACACACACACACATATATATATATATATATATATATGTATGTATATATATACATATATACATACATATACACATATATATATATATCCTTGTTTGTGCTAAGCTATAGGTAGGCATGAGCTTGGACAACCTGAAGATTTAATGTAAACGGATACAGCTTGGGTCACGCCTACCTTGGGACAAAGCAAGAAGTTGTTTGGTTGGTCTTAACATAGTATGTTCTTCGAATGTCAATCTGTTGAGGCAGTCTAGGACTCCATCTTATGATATCCTGTTGGACTTTTTCAACCTTGGTTTTATTTGTGGTCTTTTGTAGGTACGAGTTTAATACCACCGTTACCTATTCTAGGTTGTGTACAAGATTATATTTTCTTGTTGTTTTTGTGTCTATTTAATATTCATTGTGAATACTTTCTGATCATTTGGGTTAAATTGATGCTCAGGTCGAGCTTCTGGGTAGACATCATTGTCGGTCTTTCTTCTTATGAGTCCTGTTTTAACGCCTGTTTTCCTAGTCCACATGAGATCGTTATTCTCTTTCAGCTGTACCACATGTGTATAACTGTACTTACTGAAATTTAGATCATTTTATTATGCTTTGGGTTCATTCATGAATTTTTAATCATTTCGAACGTAAGATTTTTGATAACACCTCATCTCTTATATTTTATAGTTTGGTGTCATCCAAGAGGGCATTCTTTTATATATATATATATATATATATATATATATATATATATATATATATATATTAGTGAATTTAGGGAGCAGGTTTTCATCAAGACATTTTCTATTGAAAATCACAGCATACTCAGCGTTCGTGATCTTTTTCTTAACACTTTCAATTCTTCTAATAATTCTCTTCTTAGAACTTGGTAAATTATAAATAATATTTCCAATGGAGTCCATTGTGGAAATAAAAACTAGAACTTAACGACGTTTCGCCTATACCTTAGGCATCTTCTGGTAAATTTTATTTTCTAAAGATACATACATGTTTATAAATACAAAAAGTTACAAAATATGAAATACTAGGAGAGATGGTGATGCAAGAGTGCTGCCGGACTTTTCATCTTCGTGGCGCGACGTGGGATGCCCCGAAAAGTTCCAAATGTCCGCACATATTTTGTTGTATGTTGATATTTGGCATATGGTTTTTGATCAAAACTGCCTCCAAACATTTTAATTTTCTTTTGTCGTTGGTCTTTGAAATTATGACTGTGTTTTCGTTTAATTGGTCTCGTGATATGATAGTGTTGTGTGTTTTTGTGATGTGATTTTTGATAGCGCCGTTTTGCATGTGAAATGTCAGTCTTTGTGTTAATGTTTGCGTTGTGTGGCCTATGTACTCTTCGTTGCAAAGCACACCGTCTTTGTTAAGTTTGCATGAGTACTTATACACAACGTGGTCTTGTTTTAATTTGTCTCTAGTGGCAGTCATATTATTTTTCATAACAAGAGACGAAGTTTTCGGATTGCGATAATAGATAATTAAATTAAGTTTATCCTCTTGTTTTTTGGGTTTACAGTTCTTGTATATTATGTGTTTTAGTACTTTTTCATCTGTTTTGTATGCAGGTGACATTGTATTTTGGTAAAAAATGTTTAATTTATTCACCTTATTATCTACCTTGATACTGTTGCTATTGGCTTTTTCCATATTAATTTCAATCTCTTTGTCGATGTCTGTCATTGTGAATCCATTATTAGTAAGGATTTGTTTCACTCTATTTAGTTCTTGGTGGAGGAGGAGCCAATTGGACGAAATTTTAAAGGCTCTTGTGACTTAAGCACGTACCACGCTCCTTTTATATTTGGAAGGGCATTCACTCGATCCATTCAGACATCTTCCTGAGTTGTTTGGTTTTCTGTATACACTAGTGATGAATGCACCTTCTGAGCCATCTACCCACACATCTAGAAAGGGAATTCTGTTATTAATACTCTTCTCTACGGTAAAAGTAAGGCATGAGTTTTCTTCCATTTTGTTTTTAAGGCATTCTAATTGTTCCTCTCCTTCAATATCTACGAAGATGTCGTCAATGTATCTAAGGTACATATTGGGTTTCTGGCTTAAAGTGCCGAGGACGTGGTTTTCAAGATGGCACATGTAGGCCTGAGCAAATAGTACGCCTAAGGGACTACCCATAGCAACGCCATCGGTTTGGAAATAAATTTTGCCTGAAGGGCATCTAAAGGGAACATGTTTGGTACAAGTCCGTAGCATATTTTCTAGAGTGAGGCGTGGTATCTTCGGAGGAGGCAGACTAGCATGATTGAAGACATTCTGTAAAATTATCTTAATGGTGTCTTCTACGTTGATGTTCGAAAATAAACTTTCTACATCAAGGGAGGCCAAGATTCCTTGAGGATTGGTGTTTCTAAGGAGATCTACAAATTCATCTGTGGAGCGGAGAGCATGGACAGTTGGAATATATGGAGTGATTAGGTCATTTAGTTGTTTAGCTAGTTGGTATGTTGGTGTGGGAATTTGCGAAATAATGGGTCTCAATTTGTGTCCGGGTTTATGGGTTTTCACATTGCCATAGAAATACCCAGGTTCATAATGACCTTGCAGAGGGGAAAATTTAACACCATCCTTATCAGCATTTGCATTGTCGATTAATTTTGTAACTTTCTTCCGGATTTCATCAATAGGGTTCTTTTTCACACGTAAAAACTTAGATGGATCTTGTAATATAATATAAACTTTATCAATGTACTCCGAGCGGTTCAGAATGACAAAAAGGTCTGATTTGTCCGCCCTACGTATAACAATATCATTATTCTCACGGAGTTCCTTAGCAGCCTGGCGCAACTCAGCGGTGAGTAGGGAACTACGGCCATGAGCTCTATGTTTAGTGCTTTCAGCTTGTAAGAGTTCTTTTATGTCAGGGTTCATATCAATCTTACCTTTCTTGTGGAGTTCACACAGATTCCTGTATAAAAGTTCCAGTTCAGCTGTTTTCTCCTCTTTCTTAAAATGGGGCATGTAGTTACACTTCAATCCTAAGTTAAGGAATTCTTTTTGGTGGTCAGAAAGCGGGTAATCCGAAAGGTTGATGAACCCGTCTGTACTCTTAGGAATTAACATCTTACCTCCGTATAAGCGGCTCAGTTTCTTCTGAACACGTGATTCTGTAGCGTTGGCGTGCATGGAGAGGCTATGATGTAGGGCCCTCTCAATTTCGTCACGTAAGTGAGAGGCGAAGTTACAGTTGTGGAAAAGTTCCATAACTTTACCTAATTCTTCGTTTAAGCTCCTAAGTAGTTGTTGCTTTTGGTCAATTTGCTCAAGCAACAGACTCCGTCTGAATTTGAGCGTGAAATCTTTAAGCTGCACTGCTCTGTCATGAAGGCGTATATTAGTGAATTTAGGGAGCAGGTTTTCATCAAGACATTTTCTATTGAAAATCACAGCATACTCAGCGTTCGTGATCTTTTTCTTAACACTTTCAATTCTTCTAATAATTCTCTTCTTAGAACTTGGTAAATTATAAATAATATTTCCAATGGAGTCCATTGTGGAAATAAAAACTAGAACTTAACGACGTTTCGCCTATACCTTAGGCATCTTCTGGTAAATTTTATTTTCTAAAGATACATACATGTTTATAAATACAAAAAGTTACAAAATATGAAATACTAGGAGAGATGGTGATGCAAGAGTGCTGCCGGACTTTTCATCTTCGTGGCGCGACGTGGGATGCCCCGAAAAGTTCCAAATGTCCGCACATATTTTGTTGTATGTTGATATTTGGCATATGGTTTTTGATCAAAACTGCCTCCAAACATTTTAATTTTCTTTTGTCGTTGGTCTTTGAAATTATGACTGTGTTTTCGTTTAATTGGTCTCGTGATATGATAGTGTTGTGTGTTTTTGTGATGTGATTTTTGATAGCGCCGTTTTGCATGTGAAATGTCAGTCTTTGTGTTAATGTTTGCGTTGTGTGGCCTATGTACTCTTCGTTGCAAAGCACACCGTCTTTGTATATATATATACACATGTATACA
>NC_134792.1:23889486-23894486 GCF_046742065.1 Oratosquilla oratoria
GAAAATTGAAGAGAAAAAAAATGACGTTGGTATATATATATATATATACATATATATATATATATATATATATATATATATATATATATATATATATATATATATATATATATATATATATATATATATATATTTTATCCAAAGACAGACATTTTCTTCACTTAAGGGGCGCATGATCAGGTTTGAAAGAATGAGGTTATCATGTATATTTGGATCTTACAAGTAACATATGATTTAGATAGATGTGGATTCATTGTTACACTACATCTTACATTGTCAATCATTATGTCTTACATTATTATCACACATTTAAACTCGGTAATACGCTTCACCTGATTTGACTAACACAGGACGTGGCTTAATTTAGTTGAGGTTATTTTACATTAGCATAGTGTAGATTTGGTTAGGCTATTGTAGATTAAGTTAGTTTATTCAAGATTTGGTTTGGTTAGATTAAGTTAGATTGGTGTAAGTTAGGATAGAAGAGGATATATTAGGTTAGGTTAGGTTATTGTATGTCAGATTTGGTTTATGATAGATTTTGATAGGATGGGAGATGATAGGTTACGTTAAGTTAGATAAGGTGACGGTGAGTTAGGTTAGGTTATTCAAATTAGGTTAAGGGCGATTTTGATTGATCGAGAACTGTGTATTTCGAATCTGCCACTTGGGTGAATAAAATCGTTACCCAAGAAAATTATTTTGAAATATTTTCACTATTTGTTTTTTTTGTTTTGTTTTTTTGTTTATTTGTTTGTTTGTTGTTTGAACTAGATGAACAGCATCGTTCGTTTGCCAGAGTTTTCCCTGAATTTAGCTGAAAAATGTTAGCGGGAATAAGGATAATATCATATGGAGGTCAGTCACCTTGCAAGTGTTCAGCGGTGACACACTGATGCACATTATAAATTTTTTCCTTCCAACTGTATTTCATCAATTTAATCAGTTTTATTTTGTTTTATTTTACTTTACTTCTATTTCATGTTTACTTATATATTTTCATTGCATTTTTTTCGTCTTTAGGTCCTTAAGGGACCAGCTCAGTAAACTTATTTAGTTAACTCAACTCAGTTAACTTATCAACAGTCTCCATCATCAGAGTCTGTACCATGAGTTTAAGGACTGAATGTTAAAACACTTCTATTCATTCTAACGCTTCCCACAATTAGATAACGAAATTTTCCTACTTCTCTTGTTACGTTGTCTGGCATACTAACCTATCTCTCATATCTATCCATACCTTCCATAAATGTAACCAACAAATTCGATAAATTTCTGTTTTCTAACGGTGGGAAAGGTTCGCCTGGAGTGGTGCAAGGCTTCAAAGGTACGGGCCTTAATTAATCATTAACGTGAGAGATAGGCTTCTTCAATTCATAGAAATCGGTATGTGACTCACCTATAGCCAAAGGGGTCAATGCCTGTTGGCCTCTCTTTACAGTCTTCATTCTTACTGAAACCTGACTAAAATTTTCTAAGTCTTCCTCAATACACATACATACATACACGCATGCACATACATACATACATACATACATACATACATACATACATACATACATACATACATACATACATACATACATACATACATACATACATACATACATACATACATACATACATACATACATACATACATACATACATACATACATACATACATACATACATACATACATACATATACATACATACATAAATACACACACATACATAATACACACACATACATAAATACATACATACATACATACATACATACATTACAAAGGATTACAAAGGCGGAGCATGCCGACAGGAGACCATTTGGTCCATATCTAGGTCGGATGCGAAAAAAAATCATAATAATAATAAAATGATAAATAAAAACTATAATAATGTAAATAACAAATAAAATACATAAATAAATGCATAGGTATAGTTAAATAATAAACAAACAGGTAAATAGTAGATAATAATGAATTGACATATAACTAATAATAAATGAAAATCAAACAGACAAATGATAACAAAACAAAAACAAATAAATTACAATAATTACATACATACATACATACATACATACATACATACATACAGTACATACATACATACATACATACATACATACATACAAACATACAGTACATACTTACATACATACATACATACATACATACATACATACATACATACATACGTGCATACATACATACATACATACATACATACATACATACATACATACATACATACATACATACATACATACATACATACATACATACATACATACATACGTACACACATACATACATGCATGTACATATACGTACGTAATTGAATACATATATTCATTCATACATATACACCAGAGGGTCCTCTCCCCAAATAAGGGTGTGGGGTGGGCGATACACCCACACTCCATCCAACTCACATCCATCAAAACCCATTCAACGCCTCTCCCATCTTAGCACCTCATCTCGTGCCAGCCAGAATAAAATATGTCCAGTAGTTATGTGCCTTAGAGATGGAAACGGACCATGAGACCATTCATCGCGAAGATCCAACCTGTAGATTTCGTTTTGGTATGCACAAGGCGATTTTATTTAGCAGAAAGTCAGTCACCATTCGTTTAAGGGACCTTCCCTTAGATGAATGAAAATGTCTGTTGTATGCTATAAAGTGTCAAGATGATGAAGAAAACCTTTGGATAATTGAATATCATATTGATTAGTAGTGTTTTGGAACAGTATTTTTAGGAAAGTTGTGAATGTACATCGAAGGACGAATGTGTATACCAGCCCCGGGGTTTACAAACTACCTTGTAAGGACTATAAAGAAGTGTACTGGGGCCAAACAGGAAGAGAACTGACTACAAGAATTAAGGAACATAAGAACTCCATCAAATATGGTCAAGAGAATTCCACAGTGTTCCCACATACTAGCAAAGAGGATCATCGCATGGACTGGATTAATGCTACCATCATCTATAAATCCCATTGCAGCTTTCGAAGGAAAATTACAGAATCCTCCCTTACTAAAGAAGTGCCTAATGGTAGTATCTCTAAAAGTGAGTGGTCCCCAGACTGCATAACTTGGATGGCTGATGAGAAATCCATTTCAGAAGCAGCCGGACTTGACCTCCCTATCAGTCAACCTTCGCCACGACCTCATCATGATGTCCCCCCTTTTCCCTGTCCCCAAATGTACCCTTCTTAGTTATATATACTCTCATACTCCACACTATGTATCATTCTCCTGAAGAGAACCACAGGTAGTGGTCTAAATATACAGATTTTTTTGTAGATCTTACCTCACTCTCGGCCAGTGGATAAACGAGTCTTATTTTACAAATGTGATACTACATTAAACCTTCCCAATATATATATGTATATATACATATATATATATACACACACACACATATATATATATATATATATATACATATATATATACATATATGTATATGTATATATGATATATATATGTATATATATATATATATATATATATATATATATATATACTGTATATGCATCTATTAGATCGCCTTTATAGATTTGGCTCTGGAGTTACCTGTGCATGGTGTCACCACCAGACACCGAACCCTGAAGACTCCTTCGTCACGGGGTCAAAGCTAAAATTACCCCATTCTCACTTAAGCGCGGCTTCGTGGGCCGGTACCCGATCTCAGGACTGAGTACGAAATCTTAACCAAGTGAAATGTAGGTCGAACCAATACACGTTAGTTGATTTTTGAGGGTTACGGGATTCATATAAAGAAATTCTGGTGTGAATTGACTGATTTATTGAAGTATTGTCGCTTTGAGGCCCGAAGAATATGAAATAAGAGGAAAATGTGCTCTGGGACAATGAAAAATGGTAAAGACAGCAAGGTAAAAAGGAAGAGAAGTAGACATTGTTCAAACTATACCTTTTTCTTTCTTTCTTTCTTTCCCTCCACCAAAGGGATGGGATTGATACAAAGTAGATATTTTTTCAAGATAGAAGTCTTTGATGAGAAGGGACAACTGAAACTGTAGGAAATGGAATACTGCTTTTGTGGCATAGATGTATAATACAACAGGATACAGCAACTTGTGATGTACATATGTGTATGAACACACACACACACACACACACACACACACACACACACACACACACACACACACACGTGTGTACATATGTGTGTTTATGTGCATGTGCATGTTTGTGTAAGTGTGTGCGAGTGCTTGTGCGTGCTTGTGCACATATTAAAACTCTACAATTAGAACTACAGTGAACACGACAATCTTCATTTCTATGAAAGAAAGTGGTTCTTTGTGCGCCAGTCTTTGTTGTATATCAAGTATGTATTACAAAAACAGCATATCAACGTGTGCAAGGAAGCTTTGTGTTGAACTTTACTTTATACAGAGATACAATATACAACGTGACACGCACCTAGGATAGTGTAAGTGTAAGTGAATTTATTTGTATCTTTTGTTTCATTCTATTCATCTACTTACTCATTTATCTATTTCTTATCTATTCATCGGGTAAGGGCGTCGTTACTTGCGGCGAAGGTCGAGGGGATGGCTGTTTGAATCCTGCCACCGGCGAAGTTGAACCAAGGGCATGGTTAATGAAATTCCACGTTACAAAGTCCTTTGTAAGGGACACCGTACTAACTTGCCGATAGGAGGAGTTTGTGACGTTAAACCATATCATCATCATCACTTAAGTATTTGTTTATATATTCATTTATCCTTATATATTTATTAACTGATTTATTAATTTATATATTCATTCTATTTTATCTTACATCATTCATGTAATCATCAATATATATATATATATATATATATATATATATATATATATATATATATATTACATTCATCAACCACAATTCACTTTAATTCTAAGCCATCAACATCGAGAAACTCGAGGAGGCCAACATGCAGAATTTTGAACCGTGGTACAGCCAAGGACTCTGCAGGTTGGCCTTCTCGAGTTTCTCGATGTTG
>NC_134792.1:23931986-23936986 GCF_046742065.1 Oratosquilla oratoria
CCTTTGTCGCGACCTCTTCAGGGTCATTGTCAGGGTCGGTGACCTAAGCTATTAATATTTACGTAACTGTCACGATCTTTCCCTCCCTATGACCCCCCTATCCCTTCCCCCCTTTCTCCTCACCCTCCCTTCCTCCCCCTCCCTCCTCCTCCCTCTTCCCTTCTTCCCCCTCCCTCCTCCCTTCTTCCCCTCCCTCCTCCCTTCCTCCCCTTCCCTCCTCCCTTCCTCCTCCTCTCTCTTCCCTTCTTCTCCCTCCCTCCTCCCTTCTTCCCCCTCCCTCCTCCTTTCCTCCTCCTCCCAACGACGCATTTATCCCCTCCTTTTCACCTAGTCCCCCTTCCCCTTACTCTCTCCTCCTTCATTCCCCCTCCTTTCCCCTCCTTACCCCTCCTTACCCCTCCTTCTCCCTCCTTCTCCCTCCCTCTCTCTTTATCTCTCCCTCATCCACTTTATTCCTGTTTTCCCAGTAAAGGATTACTGAAATCTTCAGTTTCATGCAATAAATATATTAGGAGCTGACTTTCCGTGGACCAGTCACTTAGCATTCTTTTAAAAGTGGAGCGTAATTTTCAACCAAAGAAAGATAATGATCGCTTTTGAATTTCACTGTCCTTCCTATCTACTATCAAGCTTAGATATCTTGTTTACCACATCTATGGTTCGGTCTCTTTGGAGGCGACATTGTTCTCATAGATGGAAGCGATGTCTGTTGGTGAGGAAATACAAGTCAGTCGGCCTTTCTCAGTTATTTCTCCTCTACTCCATTCACTCTTTTCCCTTCAAACTTTTATCCTCTCTTTTCCTCTCTCTATCTGTCAGTCTACTTGTCTATCTATCTATCTATCTGTCTATCAGTTTATTTATTTGTCTTTATCTATTCATCTATCTCTCTATCTACCCATCTATTCATCTATGTATCTATCTATGTATCTATCTATCTACCAATCTATATATCTATCTATCTATCCATCTATCTATCTATCCATTTGTCTGTCTGTCTGTCTATCTACTTATGTATCTATCTGTCTATCTATCTAATTATCTATCTATCATCTATCTATCTATCTATTCCTCTGTTTCTCTCTCTCTCTCTCTCTCTCTCTCTCTCTCTCTCTCTCTCTCTCTCTCTCTCTCTCCCTTTTCCTCATTAAAGTTGGAGCATACATGAGAAACCCTCAAATCATTATAATTAATTATTTTACTTAGATTATGATTTTGATCCTTTGCCATTTTTTTTTAACCCTAATTATCCTGTTTTTGTCGCAACTCAGTTTTTACTCACAGGAATTGACCAAAAACTACGGTTTCAACGAAGGTAAGTTCCTGTAAAGTTTCGAAAGACCTGCTTGAGAAAATGTCAAGAGTGTAGAACACGTCTCCCTAGCACTAGAGGTTGGGTGCCATAATGGTGAATAAAATCACCTATAGACAAGAAGAACAGTGCCATCCGGTATGTAAGGCGTTCATTGCCATAGACTATACCCTGGTCATGGATATAAATGAAATGTCCCCGGTGGGAAGGTGGCAACCCGTATATGTAAGAACAAGTAGCACCCAGCAGGAAATTGTGCTTTTGATCACGGCCCTGTTAACGGAGAGTATTAGATTAGTGACTCATTTCTTTTTGCTGAGAATGCCTGTATAACCCACTAAGCAAGCTGTTCTTCACAAAAATCTTGGCACCTGAAACAGCTAGTGGGCACGGCCTCAGGAGACTCTCATGAGAGTGGGAGAGGAGTGGGGGGGGAGGGGGAGAGGAGAGGTACCGCAGCTGGGGCTGCTGTCCCTGCCAATGCTATAGGAGTAACAAAGTAGGATGTCTGTCCCTGATTTGTACACTTCATCGTGAGTGGTGTTCCTAGACCTTGGTTTATTTAACCCTTTGGAAGGTGAGCTAGGCTCCTCTCGGCTGAATAAAATCGTCTGGCGTTGGTCAGCCTAGATGGAGAGAATGATCATACTCGAGAACAAACTGAACCCTTTGCTATGATGAGGCCTTTATATAGATTATTCTGGTGAATACCAGGCAGTCTTACCGAGTGTATTATTAGATACAAGATCCCTCGACTCTATTAACTCTTCATTTGTTCGTTCGGAAACCATCAGCCAGATTTAATTGAATGCAGTTTGATAAAATCAAATCAAGAAATTTATTTTTTCTAATTGCAATATACCGTTGTGAGCAATTGTCCCATGCTTGTTTGTTACCAGGATGGCAGTAAACACATATGTACTTCTTTTACTACCGACCAAATTCCTTCTTCAACATGTCTCATTCAGTGATATATTCTGTATGCTCTTTCTTTCTTTTAAAATTCCTTCTTTGTATTACCTCTGAAGATGTAGTTACACGAAAGCGCTCTGTTCGTTAGTTTATTTTGTCCTGTTGCTTAATCCCGCATTGGTGAACACACGTTCTTAGTGTTGTTATATGCATATATATATATATACATATATATATATATATATATATATATATATATATATATATATATATATATATATATGTGTGTATATTATATATATATATATATATATAAATGTATATATATATATATATATATATATATATATGCTAATAAGAACACGGGTACGTGTGTTCACTTATGCAAAGTAGACCACTTGGAAAAAAAAGGAACTAACGAAACAGAGCGCTTTCGTATATTACATCCAGTGCACTAGTGATGTAATATACGAAAGTGCTCTGCTTCGTTAGTTTCTTTTTATCAAATGGTATACATTCACACACACACACACACACACACACACACACACACACACACACACACACACACACACACACACACACACACACACACACACACACACACACACACACACACACACACACACACACACATATATATATATACACACACACACACACACACATGTAAAGACAGACAAATATGGAGGTGATGTGGCAAAATGAAACGTTAAGGCTAGAGTATGGAGCTTTATTCACAACACACACACCAAATGGTATACACACACACACACACACACATACACACACACACACACACACACACACACACACACACACACACACACACACACACACACACACACACACACACACACACACACACACACACACAGTCCACTGAGGAAGGCCCAAGAGGTCGAAACGTCTGGTTCTGAATAAAGCTCCATACTCTAGCCTTAACGTTTCATTTTGCCACCTCACCTCCATATATATACATATACATATATATATATATATATACATATATATATATATATATATATATATATATGTACGTATATATATATATATATATATGTATGTATATATATATATATACTGTATATATATGCATGTATATATATATATATATATATATATATATATATACATATACATATATACATGTATATATCAGCCATCCTGAGGCCACTGCTGAACTAAGGTCCTTTATTTAGCCTTTCATCACTAACACGACTGCGCCATAGTCTGTCACGTCACTCCTGCAAACTTTATCTCCTCTCCCCAACTTCTGTCTGGTCACCCCCTTGCACGCTTACCGCCTCGTGACTTCCACTCAGCAACACACTTGCTCCATCGCCCATCAGTCGTTTGCGCAAACTGTCCAATTCCACTTCCTTTCTTTTACCGCCTCCAGAATGTCTTTCACTCTATTCTCCTCTCTCATCCAAATTGCTTTCTCCATTTTCCTCTGGGCGCTACTTAGAATTTTCTCTATTGCCTTCGTTAGTATCCAGGTCTCACATTCGTAGATTATATGTAGCAATAAACATTGATAACTTTGCGTTTGAAACATGAAGGTAGAAAGCTCATAATCCTTAGTAAACATTTCCCAACCAATTTTGATAAGCCTTTCTTCTTCATTATCATGATCTTTAGTCATTTACACCATCTGGCCTAAATAATCTTCAAATTCTTCATGAGGGAGAGAAGGGGTGGCTGTACTAGTAAATGAAGACAGGTAAGCGTGTGGTGGAGTGGAAGAAGATTTCCTCATAGTTGATATGGATAAAAGTGAAACTGGGAAGGGAGTTTTAGGTATTTGAAAATGCACGTGGGCCTGGTAGTGAGAAGAATAGAGCAAATGGAGTATTTTTGGGTAGATTTAAATGAGTACATAGATATTTTTGAAAGAAACGTCACTTTAGTAGTATTGGGAGATCTCAATGCTAGAGTAGGGGATGAACAAGTAGATGGAGTGTTTGAGAAGTTTAGAATGCCAGGACAAAAACGTGGTGGAGAGTTGATGGTGGAGATGTGTTTAGAGAATTGATGATAACTAACACAGTGTTTAAGAAAAAAAGTTAAGCATATATACATTAAGGGGAAGATTGTGGGTGGAAATGTGGTTGATAAGGTTTTGATAGACTATGTAGTGGCATCCAGGAGATGAGTATAAAGAGTTTTGGATGAATATCAGATAAGTTGAGAGTAGAGGATAGATGGAGAACGATAAAAATAACAGAAAGTGAGGAGGTGTTTAGAACATTATGTATAGATATACATTTGCTATGGTTTCGTTGTAGGCAACAGGAGCTGTGTTACTTATAAGTAAACCCAGTTGTACATACACTCAAATGTTTTCCTAGCACAGTAGCACACAGAATGTACATCAGAGATATTCTGACGAATTGAGATTAAAGACGTCTAGTCTACTGACGAAACTTTTTCATGATCTGTAGATAAGACGAAGACAAAACAGCAGAAGGAAAAAAGTATAGATATCAAATCTATATAAAACAAAATTAGTCAGTTCAACTTATACGTTTGTCATGTAAACACTACTCTGGGTTGTATTACCAACTTTAATGATATAAGATTTTCTCGAAATGATATATTTATATGACAGGTAGGTAGATTTACACAGATATACGAGTATAGGTATATATAATTGCATTCAATTTAAATTATGTAACATATGTCCCAGGTATATAGAAGAAATTATCAAAATTGCATGTCCTTTCGTTTGAATCAAATCTCACTTCCCACTTTCATTGCGTTTTACAAATAG
>NC_134792.1:23939486-23941986 GCF_046742065.1 Oratosquilla oratoria
CGAGGTGAGAGTGATTATTGTAGAGAGTAGACATGATAGATTGGCCAAACGCGTTTTGTTTACTTATTGATTTATTGATTTATCAATTTATTTATTTACCTCATATTTATCTATTAATTTATATATCTATTAATAATTTATTTTTTATTATTTATTTATAAGTTTATTTGTTTATCTATTCTTTTATTTATTTATATACTTATTTGTTTATTTCTATTCATATGTTTATTCATTTATTCATTTATTTATCTATTTATGTACACCTGTATAACAGAAGAACAAGCCTCAAGATCACCAATAAGGAAACTGTTCCTTAGTGTCCCATTGGAAGGTATCGCGAGTACCTCTTAGATATCAGCTGGACTGAGTGCTGTGCTGCAAACTGTGAAGTGTCGAGTTTTATATTTGGTTGACGTGGTGACGCAACACTCGAGTGGGCGCCTAATTGCTTGGCACAGCGTCGCGATAATGAGTGGTCAGCTCATCCTGTTTTGACCAAAACAGATTTCCTCTCCCTGATTTTTATTTGTTTGTTTATTTATTTATTTATCTATTCTATTTATTTATTCATTTATTTGGTAATTATTCATCTATTTATTTATCTATTATTTATTTGTTTTTTATTTATTTATTTATTTTTAATTAATTAATTTAATTATCATTCATTTATTATTTATTCATTCTATTTGCTTATTTGCTTATTTATTTATTTATTTATTCATTTATTCTATTTACTTATTTACTTATTTAATTATTTATTTATTCATTTATTTATTTATTATATTTTCTAAATCTCTCTTACTTTCTCTGTCTTCCAGTTTTACCTTACCGTTGGTCATTGCCGACATGAGTCCCACTCCCCTTCAACTCTGATTCCTGAGTTGCTATATAGAAATGAATAAAGAATCCTTAAAACGCGTTCATTGGCAATAGCCACCTTTTATACACAACTATACTCGCTTTTTCCTGCAGACGTTTCTTCCTCGTCCACAGAATCTGATCCCGAGAAAGTGGGTGGTCTGACCTAGATAGTCTTTATTCTTGTACGTACGACGACCACTAAGAATTAAAGAGAACGAGAAAAAAGAAAAAAGAGTTACTAAAGAGAGTTCTAAGACCTAAAATCGCTGAGCAAGAAAGACTAGAATTAGAGTCCGAGTTTATTCTTGAGTAGTATAGCAATCAACTGGGTTCTTTAGGAAGTAACCTAATATTTAAAATTCTTCCTTTTAATAACTTTTAATAACGAAATTATATAAATTAGTTCTGTCTGATTACAAATGTGTACTTAACACACTTTTTGAAAATATTTATTTAGTTAGTTATTTAGACATTTATTTAGACATTTATCTATTTGTTTATTTTCTATTTTTTGCCTGAAACTAATGAAAGTCCAAAGGATACATACCGAAGTATGACGTTTTTAGTATGAAATTTCATGTATGTATCACTTTCATCAGCGGAATACTTTTGAGAACAAGTGTACCTGTTTCATTACACAAGCCTGGGGAAACACCTGGGCTCTTATCAGCAGAGGTTAATTATATTTACATAAATGCTAGAAGAATTATACACCAATTATCAATCCGGTGATTCCACTAAGAGTCACTGAATTTCGTTCCCGATGCATGAAAGGCCATTGACCCAACGGGAGGTCACTGACCCAGAGACGATGGCTGATTCTACCCACGGTTGGACAAAACCACCTGTCCACAACACGAAACTGTGTGTTAAGAGGACGTGACTTTCCAACTAAAGCCTTATTACGGACTTACTAAGCATACATACATATACCAAGGCTTTTTTTCCCCTTACCAGCGTGGGTAGCCAAAAAGGACAAGGCACAAAAACATTCCCACCCATTTCATCCCCGAAAACACTCCACACCCCTCCAACCTCCCTCCCATCTTAGCACCTCCTAGATGACTTACTAAGAGACGAGCAAAACGCCATATCTTCCCATCTTGCTAAAAAGTTATATTCTAGAAATACTATCACAAATGTCAGATATCAAAAAACTTTTGAAAAGTTCTGTTTAATGAAATGACGTGGGACTAGGAATTGAGTTCGTGAACTGGTTTTATATGTAATATGTGTGAAAAATATTCCTTATCAGAAAATAATGTTATATTCAAGCATGCTGATAGAACAGAAATGGGAATAAAAGATTACTGACTTTATCAATGAGGTATTTCATAAGGCGTAGATGTGTGTGAATTCTCTCACAAAAATGGGGTGAGTATATCGCACATATGGTCTCAGTTTTGTCGTGTAACTGCGTGAAATTCAACATTAGTTTGCCCTTGGGACCAGAAAAGTTAACTTATTTGGTTCTATTGTCATAATTTGATTAACAACAAAAACAGAACACAATTATTTCCAAAAAATAATAGTCACTAAATGAAAGAAAATACGTGAGAGTTGTCAACTCACAGACTGTGTATTCCTCCCCTCTTCCATCACCACACAATTGTCATGCAAAGTGAACAAGCAGATGTAC
>NC_134792.1:23951986-23954486 GCF_046742065.1 Oratosquilla oratoria
TTTGATATTTTCTTAACCACTTTCTAAATTTTGAATATATGTATCTATTGTTAGCTAAAATCAAATATTTAGATCACACACAATATCCATGAACTTAACCTACCTATACATAGTAAGGACTTTCATATTGAGGTCTTAGACAAACATCTTATACTGTAGTAATTCAAGTTAATAGGAATTCTGTTGAGGCCACAACATGGTAACCTTTAAGAGACCTTACACAATAAATATTCTTGTGCCTTCCAAGTAACACTGAATCCTGTCACCTTGATTCCAGTAACCCTAGTAAGATCTTTGGGATCTTAGGTATAATTGAAAATGATAAGATTTTAACGTTATCATTGTCAATTAAATAATTATCATATCCGATTTCCTAAACGCCTCACAAGACAAAGTGTGATTGACAATGACGAAAATAGACGGGGTTACCATTGTCCATACAACACTTACCACAAAAGTGACCTCAACATAACTTTCCCACCGTCTGGGTAATACCCTCCTTTGAACAATAAGAAAAAAAAAATCGACATTAAGAAATAGATGGAAACGGTCTTGCCTCGCGTGGTAGCTGGGCAGGACGCAACATGACGCACTTCTACTGTCAATCGGAAACATGAATGTGCATCACCAGTTTCGTGGTAAGCTAAAGTGATGAAATCCATAGGACGTTTTAGACGTCCGACACGCGAGCGTATATCTCGATGTCTAAGTTCCCACGAACTTTCGTTTTTTAACCAAAGAAGGGATTTCCCCCCTCTGATGAAAAGAACTCCCCTAGTGGGAGCCTAGGCCAACCCGTTTTCTGTTAAGGGGTGATCTTAAAAGAATAAGATTGTCTGGCGGCTGCTTGAACAAGTATATGCATAGAAAATTAATGGGATCTAATGGGGACTATTTTAATACGTTTGGCGCAAATGGGGGTCTTCTCAGATGAATAAAATTGCCTGGCGGCTGCTGGTGTGTAGGTGTGAGCCATGTAGCACAGCCAGATGGTACACATGCTCTCTTATCCTGGGTAATCCCCATCACTGATACTCAGTGCATTAAATAGAATTACCACATTTAGTTCAACGACATTTTTTCTTTCTGTCTTGGTATGCATCTATGTATCTATCCATATATATATATATATATTATATATACATATATATATATATATATATATATATATATATATATATATATATACATACATGTATATACATATATATATGTATATATATACTGTATGTATATATATATATATATATGTATATATATGTATATATACACAGCATATGTATATATATATATATATATATATATATATATATATATATGGGTGGGTGGGTGCTGTGGTGCACTGGTGTCGGTCTCGATTGACATTGCACAGCGATCGAATCGGAATACTACCGGTTATCACTAACTACCTTGGCATTCCGAACACACGGGGTAAAGGTGGAGTCTCTGAATACAGTTAAATGCCTCATGGCGTGATACCTCACCTAAGGACCATATTCTATTTTATTTTTTGATCCACTAATAACTTCAAAAATATCACCGCAACAACAAAAGCAGCAACTTTTCATTCATGTTTATGGTATATTTCCAGCATGCTATGTCAGAAGGTAACATTCTTTTCATTAGCAGCATGAATATTATGTTAGTTTAGAAGAAATATATCACTTGCAATATTACCTGCTATTGTCACATTTATTTCTCTTGAATGATTTGCATTAATTTTCATCCAGTTATTACAAATAGTGTATTGATACCTTCTATACACTACAAAATATAAGCTGACTGCTTTTGTTGTGTGCGTGGATATTATATAAGCCCCAAAACAAGTAAAATCCTCTGAATCCAATCCAACTCGACCTAAGAAAACAATTCGTCACAGCATTAGATCGTAATTGCGAAGCATCTTCCGAAATACGAGGAATGTTTCTTAAGTTGTCAAAGTAAAAAACTTCCGCTCTTGTGTTTGTTGGACCACAGGTACAGCAAACGCTTTCGTCCGGAACTATGGACGCGAGAATGACAGTGACCGAAAAAAAAGGGCGCTCGGAATGCGTTCAAGAACGCTGCCAATAGATTTCTGGCCCACAACACGTCTGAAAATAACTAGGATCTTGCAGTGGAATTGCTTGAAAGTTACCGCAGTCTTGGATACCAAATGTCCCTTTAGCTCCACTATTTCCATTTCCATTTCCATTTGCAATTCTTCCAACCAAATCTTGGTGATGTGTCAGAGTGGGCATGGACCTTTTTTAATATTTTGCTGGAAATAGACACCACTTCTTTCCTTGGGAACAATGTCACACTAAAGAGGTTGATTTCTTGAGGCGGTATAGGAAAGGGTTATTTCGGGTGGAGAAACGAAGGGACAATAGAAGTTAAAAGTATTCAGACTTATGGGTGGAAATTAGTCTCCAATCACGAAAGATTTCTTAGTGACTTGGTCCGCTGAAATGTCACTAAATTCCCTAAAATATGAATGCAGTCAGTATACCATACAAGG
>NC_134792.1:23979486-23986986 GCF_046742065.1 Oratosquilla oratoria
GAGCTGGGAGACTGAGGTAATGAATTGAAGAGCCCACCAACAAGAGGACTTAAGGAGAAAGGACCCTCTGGTATGTCAGGGGTAAAGGGACGATCCTTAGGCGGACCGCTGGCCACAACCACAACCACGACCACGACCACTGGCCGGCCACCGGATACTGACCACTGTCCGCTAACCACAACTGATTTACTGCCAGCAGCATAGTAAAGATCGTTGATACTCGGGCCTTTAAACCACGAAGATCTTCTTCTCATTCGCCTGACGTTAAACAGAATAAAACATATAAAGTGGTTTGTTAGTGTCCAATTTGCTCCTCTCCTTAATGTATAATATGCTTAGTCTGTTTTCTTCCAGCTGCCGGCTGGTGATTTTATTCAAAGTGGGTAAGATTTTTGTGGTCAAAAGGATGATCCTCTCACTGTGAACGTTGACCTATGTTGACTGTTATCTGATTGTTACTTCCGATAAGAATTTTTTTGTTTTGGATACGTTCGTTTGGTAGTATCTTATTTAATTTTTTTTACTTAATGTTTTCCATTTAATTTTACTCTTTTTATTCTATCTTATTTTATTTTATCATAATTACAATGATAGACTATGCCATAAGTGATACACTTGTTAAATTTTCAGAGATGTCGATCACAATCCAGGTCTGGGGTTTCTATTTATTTATTTATCTATTTATTTATTTATTTATTCATTTATTTATTTATTTATTTATTTATTTATTTATGTATTTATTTATTAATTATTTATCTATTTATTTATGTATTTATTTATTTATTTATCTATTTATTTATTTATTTATTATTATTATTTTTTTTTGCAAGGAAGCCATTGCAAGAAGATGGAGATCACTCTAACACGTTGAAGATAAAGAGACTATGGACAGAGAAAATGGATAAATCTTGTCTTGACAGGACAGAATGCCAAACAAGAGGTTGATATGCGGCAGGTAAGCATCTATTTATCTAGTTATTCATTAATTAATTTATTTATTTTTTCTTATTTATTCAATTATGTATTCATTCATAAATTTGTTTATTGATTTAGCTATTTCTTAAGTTATCATTTTATTCATATATTCTTTTATCGATTTATTTGATTGTTTTTTATTTGTTTACGTATTTGTTTGTTTTTTAACTGAAATGAACCGCATTGGCAGATGTTTTCCTTCTAGTTTTAGATAGTTGATCCTTCCTTTCGTTATAGAAGACGCTTTCTTAAAAAGGAAAGTAAAAGAAATATTTGCCTAAATAATAGAAATCAGATGAAAGGCTTAATCAAGACGGGTTTGAGAATCAAAGACATTTCACCACGGGATGAATTTCCTTCATCTGAATAATATAACCTAATTGCAGCCGAAAAAAAGAATTCATACACAACTGGGCGAAAAGTTTAGAACCACAGGATTCTGTAAGTTAGATAATATCATCTAAAGCTAACCAGAAAAAAATATAAAAATATTTAATGGACCACTCGAGCTCGTTATCACAAAATACCCAAGATGTCCCTCTTGGCCGAAGAACATCGTTCAGTGTATGCCAGACCAGCATCAATAAAGTAATCACTGGTCTTAATTGGCTCAGGGGGAACCGCGCGCAGTCAGGGGCTAAATCTTCACGATTAATCAGTTTTATTCGTTCTGGCATCTGGCGATTTCAATCAGTCCAAAGGACCCCGCGCCCCTAACGGCGAGGAGCTATTACTCCTGATCATTAACTACTTACTGCAATTTGTCCTTCCCCAGCCACAGTTATAGCATTTAGATATATAGAGTACACACACACACACACACACACACACACACACACACACACACACACACACACACACACACACACACACACACACACACACACACACACACACACACACACACACACACACACACACACACACACACACACACACACACACACAAATATATATATGTATATATATATATATATATATATATATATATGTGTATATATATGTATATATATATATATATATTTATATATATACAGATATAGATATATATGTATATATATATGTATATATATATATATATATATATATATATATATATATATATATATATATATATATATAGGTGTATATATATATATATATGTTGAAAGTTGAAAGGGGGCGAGTTTGAGTTTGGGAGTGTAGTTGGGAGGGTGTCAGGAGTGAATATAGGACGAAGGAGGGAAGGGGTGGCTATACTAGTAAGTGAAGACATAATAAGCGTGTAGTGGAGTGGAAGAAGGTTTCTTCAAGGTTAATGTTAGATTAAGGTGAAAC
Organism: Oratosquilla oratoria; assembly: GCF_046742065.1. NCBI lineage: Eukaryota > Metazoa > Arthropoda > Malacostraca > Stomatopoda > Squillidae > Oratosquilla > Oratosquilla oratoria. The sequence continues at coordinate 23,981,779 of NC_134792.1, forward strand.
TGGGATGGGAGATGTGGGTCTTCAAAAGTGCATATTGGTCTGGTAGTGAGAAGAATGTAGAGAAAAGGGAGGCTTTTTGGGCAGATTTAAATGAGTGCATAGAGGTTTTAGGGAGAAATGTGAAAGTAGTGGTATTGGGAGATCTCAATGCTAGAGTAAAAGACAAACCAATAGAGGGAGTGGTTGGTAAGTGTGAAGTTCCAGGAAAAAATCGCAGTGAGAGATGATGGTGGAGATGTGTCTAGAAACAGAGTTGTTGAAATCAAATACAGTGTTTAGGAAGAAAGTCATGCATAAGTACACATAGGAGAGGAAGGTAGATGAAAGGGTGGTAGAAAGGGCTTTAATGGGCTATATAGGGGTAACAAGGAGATTAGTAGGAACAGTTTTGGGTGTACATGTTCTTAGGGGAAAGAGTTTGGGAAATTACATAAAAAAAAAATTGGTGGAAGGTAAGTTGACAGTAGGGGTTAGACAGAGAAAGAGGAAAAGGACGGAAGATAGGGATGTACAGAGAGTAAACTGGTTAAATGAGAAAGAAAAGGAGAAGGCGTACAAGAAGGTGAGAGATGAGTGGGAGAGAGTGATGGATAGAGTAGAACTAGGAGTGGAAGAGGAATGGGGATGTTTCAAGAGGGAGTCACAAGGTGTACAAAATGGTCTGTTGAATAGGAGGACGGGAGGAAATAGAAGGAATGGTAGTGAGTGATGGGATTATGAAGCAAGGTAGTTTGTAGAAGAGAAGAAACTAAGATCCACAGATTTATTTCAAAATAAGACAGGAGAATCATATGTACTAAGAAAAGAAAGAGAAGTAAATCATAAGATAAAGGAGGCAAAAAGGAGAGCATACGTGAAATGGGGTAAGAGTATGACAGAAAAAATAAAGGGTAATAACAAGATTTTTTTTTTGGAAGGAAATTAAGAGAGGAAGGGGAGGCGAATCAAGTAGAGAAGAAAAGGTGAAAGGTGCAGAGGGAGAGATGATAATGGAAGAGACGTCAGTAAGTGGGAAAATGGGTAGAATGTTTTAGAGAGTTGTTACATATGGAGGAGAATAGGAAGGGAAAGGTAGTTGTAGTGGGAAGCACTAAAATGTGTCATTGATGAATGAGGAAAAATGAAGAAGAAATGAGGTGAAAGTAGTTATCAAAAAGATGAGGGCAGGTAAGGCACCTGGGTTAGATAGGTGTCATGCGGAGTGTCTAAAAAAGGGAGGTACAGTGATGATGGACTGGCTAGTGAGGTTGTTTAATGTTTGTCTAAAAAAGAGTAAAGTGCTGGAGGACTGGATGAGTGCCTATATAGTTCCTCTTTACAATGGAAAAGGGGACGTGTATGAGTGTAGTACCTTCAGAGGGATCATTTTATTAAATGTATTTGGGAAGGCTTTTGTGAATATTTTGATAGAGAGGATTAGGAGAGGAACAGAAAGAGTAATTGGTGAGGAATAGTATGGTAGGACAGGTAGGGTTTGCGTGGATCAAATTTTCGTGTGAGAAATCTTTAGGAAAATGGAAGGATGTATTTTCTACCTTTATGGGTTTGGAAAAGGGTTATGACAGGGTAGACAGGAAGGCACTGTGGGAGGTAGTACATATATATGGAATAGGAGGAAAGCTGTTAAGAGCGGTCAGGAGTTTTTACGAGAGTAATAAAGCCTGTGTTAGAATTAAAAATGAAAAGAGTGAGTGGTTTGAGGTAAAGGTGGGACTTCGCCAGGGATGTGTCATGTCACCTTGGCTGTTCAATTTATACATGGATGGGGTAGTGCGAGAGGTAAATATAAGGGTAATGGGCCGGGGACTGGAGATGGTTAAAGAAATGGAGAAAAATGGGAGATAAGCCAGTTCTTGTTTGCTGACAACACTGGGCTTGTAGCAGGATCAGAGGTGGGATTAAGGAAGTTAGTGATAGAGTTTGGGAAGGTGTGCAAAAGGAGGAAGTTGAAGATAAATGTGGGTAAAAGGTGATGAGTGTATAAGAGGAGATGATGGTAGCAAATTGTAAGTGAGTATTAAGGGAGAGAGACTGGAGGAAATGGATAGCTTTAGATACTTGGGTGTAAATGTGGTGGGAAAGGGAGGAGTGGAGATGGAGGTAGAATGTAGATTAAGAGAAGCAAGTAAATGCCTTGGGGGATTAAAAAGTCTAATAAAAATAGACATTCAGAAATGGATGCTAAGAAGAGATTGTATGAAGGAGTGATTGTGATGTCAGCATGGTATGGGGCAGAAACATAGAACATAAGAGAGGAAGAGTTTAAATGTGTTTGAGATGAAATGCCGGAGAAGTATGGTAGAGGTTACTAGGCTGGATAGATTGAGAAATGAGGAGATGAGGAGGAGAGCGGGGTTGAAAAGGGAGTTGGAAGATAGAGTTAATGAAAGGGTATTGGGATGGTTTGGACACAGAAAGAATGATGTAGGCAAAATTAGTAAAAGGGGTGTGGAAGACAGAGGTGGAAGGAGTAAACATGAGGGGGCGACCAAGGATGAGATGGATGGATGGGGTAAAAGGGGTGTTGCGAAATAGAGGAATGTCTGTTGAGGAAGGAAAGGAGAAAATAGAAGAAAGGGGTGAGAGGAGAATGATTGTGTATGTATGATGCTGTGATGCATGGAAGGGGATGGGTTGGGGATTGGGGTGAGGGAGTGTGTGTGAATGATATTTTGTCGCAGCCCGAAAGGATTTTTCCCCGTCTTCTCCTTTTCTGCATGAGGGGATGGAGAGGGGTGTCGCCGATTTAATGAAGCTGCCTTGCCGTAGATGTGCTGTGTCTTGCTGCATTGCTTCTAACCTAGGGCAGTGGGCAGGATGCAGGGATGACCCGTCATCCAGGAGGTGCCAAGAAAGAAGAGGAGGAGTGGTGAATATGAGTGCATGTGCGGATGAAACGGGTGGGAGTGGATTTATGCCTTTCACTTTGGCTACCCCCCTTGTAAGAGGGAAAAAGATTTTGGTATACGTATGTATGTATGTATGTATGTATGTATGTATGTATGTATGTATGTATGTATGTATGTATGTATGTATGTATGTATATATTTATATATTTATATCTATGGACACACACACACACACACACACACACACACACACACACACACACACACACACACACACACACACACACACACACACACACACACACACACACACACACACACACACACACACACACACACACGCACACACACGCACACACACACACACACACACACACACACACACACACACACATATATATATATATACATATATATATATAATATACATATGTATATACATATATATATGTATATATATATATATATATATATATATATATGTATATATATAAAGTATTTATTCATTTGTATATACATATGTATATTCATATGCATATATTTGTATATATATATATACATATGTTGACATATCTATATAAGAAGTGTACATATTAGTACATGTATACATAGGCAGTCATATATATCATATATATGTGTGTTTATGTATGCGTGTGTTTATTCGTGTGTGTGTGTGTATATTTTTGTGTGTTTTGTGTACGAGCAGCGTCTTTCCCCTCGTTCTCACGCACCCTCTCTCTATCTTGAGTGAGATGGTCTTTAACGTATCCAGCAGTATCGTATACTACCATCACTCTGTCAGCTGCCGTTACCCTCCGCGTCCATATAGCTTCCTTCCGTGTCCATAAACAAGTCACCGGTTCTTCCAGCACCTCTTTCTCTTCATCTTCTTTTGCTTCATCAGCTGTCCACTCCTCCGAGCACAGGATGGGGATTCGGGGGCCGGGGGAGTGTCCTCCATGGTTATGGTTTGCTGTTTGCTGAGGAAGAAGTACTTTAGCATTCTTCTTTTATTTTTGTTATTATCAAGATATGAATTCATTTAAACGATTTCACTCATGAGTTGAATCTCGTTAGTTTTATTCTGGATTTATTGATTAATATTATGATAGCGATAAAGTAATATATATATTTTTTCTTGTTTGAATTGAATATTCAATGTTTGTGAAGTGATGATTGTATATCTATCGTCTATGCTTGTTTGTCCCAACTCTGGTCGTGCACTTCAGTTAGCATATAAATGGGTTAGGAAATATCTAACATGCAAATGCATATAAATTTTTATGTGATAATATCTTTAATGATATTCATCTACGTTTAAGTTTTTTTGGCATAAAGCAAATTAAAACGAAAGTATTCGCTCAAAAGAGAATTTTATTTTCTACTTCGATCTGATAATGTTTCAAAATATTGTGATCATTTTCCTGATTACATCATTTTAAAATTGTTATTTTTTTTACTCAAACATTCTTTACTTTTAACATAGTTTTCGATCATATAATTTCTTCTTACTAATTTCGAAACCATTTATCGTACGACTATTTCCTCTGTTCTTAGAAAAGGCGCGTGGAATTTTCGTCGTTCTAGATACGAGCACACCACCCAGGTGTCTCTTTTGTGATGTTTGCATCTTTCTTAAAAAAAGAGAGAGACAGAGAGAGAGAAAGAGAGAGAGAGAGAGAGAGAGAGAGAGAGAGAGAGAGAGAGAGAGAGAGAGAGAGAGAGAGAGAGAGAGAGAGAGAGAGAGAGAAACAGTGATCTTGTTTGGGATTTTCTTCGTTGTTTAAGCTCTTGGTTATGTTTAAACTATTCACACTGTCTATAATCTCCATCGAACCTACATAAAGAACAACTTTCTTATATTCCAACGCTTCCTCTATCTCTGTTGCCAACTTTACAATTCCAACCTAAGAACTTTACTTTCTGGACTCTTAATATACAACTCAGGAAGAAAATGTGGAACTCTTTTATTAGCGTTGTAGGTCTGCTCCTTTTAGATGCACATATGACGGGATTCACGCGTCATAAAACATGAAAGCTTTCCCAACATAAACATAAATTTCCTTCACGAATTTCGAAACATGGCCTACGAGGAGGCGGCACTTCTTCTTTCAAAGGCCCTCGACTTTGATTCTTTCTGAAATTTTGAGAATCTTTGGTTCCTCGAGCTATTTTGTTCTTCTCTTCGAGTTCTTCTTTCAAAGGATCTCAAATTTGACTCTTTCTGAAATTTTGAGAATCTTTTCGAGTCCTTCTTTCAAAGGGCCTCGACTTTGATTCTTTCTGAAATTTTGAGAATCTTTGGTTCCTCGAGCTGTTTTGTTCTTCTCTTCGAGTTCTTCTTTCAAAGGACCTCGAC
>NC_134792.1:23994486-23999486 GCF_046742065.1 Oratosquilla oratoria
TATACATTCATCTTATCAACTTCATTAACTTAATTCCATTTCAATCCCTTGGAAAGATAGACCAGAATAACAGGAGTATGTATTTCAATGGAAGCATATTCCGAAACCGATACTAAGGCTGAGGACGCGAACGTAGCCGATACCTAACAAATAGTTCGAGTCCTCAGCCTGACAATGTCTCAGTTTCCGAATATGCCTCCATCGGGCTACATACTCCTGTTAGTCTCTATCTTGTTTGCAAAGATTTAAAGTGGAAATAAATTAATGTGGTTATAAGATGAATACCTTTGTACCGGGGACCATTTAGTATTTGTTAATATACATACATATGTGTATATACATATATATAAACATCCATACATACATACATGCATACAATTAAACATATATATACACGTACATGCATACATTCATACATACCTATATATACATATATACAAGCATACATACATATATGCATACATGCATACATTCATACATACATATAAATACATACATGCATACATACATATATACATACATACGTTAGCATTCATGAACACGCAAGCACATGTGTACACACATATTCCGTCTAAATTTGTTTCTTCACAGACTCATCTATTCCACTCCATATGTGTTTTTAGATGCTTTGCTTTTCAAACGTTGTTTTTTTTATCTTATGAATTTCCTCTGAAATCCTCATTAGCATGTAGCATTGTTACCTTGTAATAGTAAACATCAGTTGATCATTTGCTGGATGGTATAGACGGCTCAGTCTCGGAGGGAAACGCGCACTCGGTTACTAGCAAATGAAGCACAAATACTCTGTGAATAGAATGGCCGTGATGTAATCATTCCGGGACAAGAAATATGGCTCACGCTGTAGTAACTCCAACAAGGCAGAGGCAGAATTCCTTCGAGGAGAAGGGGTTTCAGTCGAGGAGAGACTATTATAAGACAGGCAGCTCAGGAGAAAGTGTAATAATAATAATAATGATAGTAATAATAATAATGATAATAGAAATATAATAATAATGATAATAATAATAATAATAATAATAATAATAATAATAATAATAATGATAATAATAATGATAATAATAATAATAATAATAATAATAATAATAATAATAATAATAATAATAATAATAATAATAATAATAATAATAATAATAATAATAATAATAATAATAATAATAATAATAATAATAATAATAATAATAATAATGATAATAATAATTTGTTGCATCTTATTCCAGTAATTAGAGACCCGCATCATGGCAGCAACAAGCAACAGTCTTTTAATTGTACTACGGATCCGTCAGGGAAGAAATGTTAGGCTGTTTGTGTCTTGTTACTTTTGATCTGCCTTCTATGCTATTTCTTACTAGGAGGAAGAAGGACAAAAGCCCTGGAAGTCGCTTCTCATTTTGTGAGACGGTGATCGGAAACTAGTAAAAAGTACTGAAAATAATCTTGGTCCGGGTCAGGGGATCAAGTACCAGCCCCTCGGGGTTATATCTTCAGATTGAGATGAGTATGTTGATGGGGGTATTAAGAAGATTTACGGGGAGTTGATTACCACTCGATGTTCTTCTAGCAGGCTCATCCTAAGCAGGTACTTGTCAAGTGCCTCATTGGGGAAGGATTTGTGTATAGATGTGGTAAAGGAAACATTTAACTGAAGTAGAAGATGGGAGGGATATTTTAGTAGAAGTTAGTAATGATCAATATACATACTGGGCAAAGAGGAGAAGTATATGGAAATGGGTAAGTAGATTGAGAGAGTTTGTATATATATATAAATATATATATGCATATGTATATATATATATATATATATATATATATATATATATATATATATATATACGTAAGTAACCACGAGGAAAAGTAAACTAACGAAGCAGAGCGCTTTATTATAATTACATCTTCATTGTATCTGCACTGAAGATGTAATTATACGAAAGCGCTCTGCTTCGTTAGTTTACTTTTCCTAGTGATTACTTACGCATTTGTGAACACACGCTCCTAGTGTTTTTATTGCATATATATATATATATATATATATATATATATATATATATATATATATATATATGTACAAATTATTGACGTAGATAATATTCTTTTTTCTTCCTCTGTCTTTTTACCCTTTACTTGATTACACACACATAGTGTTGACCACAATAAAGATAGAATATATGTTTTTGTCACAACTAACACCACAGTCGGACGAAAGAAAGAGTGATGATAGTTATTATTTACAAATGTGTTACTACATTTCTCACCAATGATATGTTTTTGTGTTTTATAAAATATAGAAAAAGTCACAATTGGAAAGAAAATGTGTTGGAGTAGTCATTCATGAACTGAATAAAGTTATTTTGGGTAAAGCTGATAACCTCAAACCCAGATAGCCTGAGCTTCAATCGAGATTATTGCGTAACTCTGTATACTCGAAAGGTTACCTTTTAGATGAATAAAGCTCTCTAGATGTAGCCCTAACAAAGCCTTTAAAGATGACTTTGATTTGTTTGGATAACCCTTTCAGTGATTTTGATGTTATGTACTTTTTAGCAAGCTACCAGGCGATTCTGTTTAGTTGAGGAAAATCTTTTTCTATAGAACAAAGGTGAAATCGGTCACGATTACTGTTTAGCTTGTATTCCCAATTCTATCACTTGACAGACAATTCTGTTCATGTAAGACAAAAGATAGAAAAGACGAAAAAAAAAAATCAAAAATCTGAAATTAGGAGAAAGGACGAAAACAGGTACAAACGAGGTCATACAGAACACAACCATAGAGAGAGAGAGAGAGAGAGAGAGAGAGAGAGAGAGAGAGAGAGAGAGAGAGAGAGAGAGAGAGAGAGAGAGAGAGAGAGAGAGAGAGAGAGAGAGAGAGAGAGAGAGAGAGAGAGAGAGAGAGAGAGAGAGAGAGAGAGAGAGAGAGAGAGCGAGAGAGAGAGAGAGAGAGAGAGAGAGAGAGAGAGAGAGAGAGAGAGAGAGAGAGAGAGAGAGAGAGAGAGAGAGAGAGAGAGAGAAAAGTCAAATGACAGAAAAGCAAAGAAATGCATTAACAATGCTCATCTAGTTCAGACCAATCGTTTACACACTTGAGAACTTTTGTTGACTGTGAACGTATTCATACTTGATTCTATGGAAATGTCATATCCATACACATTAAGCATCTTATCCTGTATATGATTTAGATTCACACCCGCCTGGGAAAGTCGTCTTCTGTTGTTTTTCTCAAATGTCTTTCTTTTTTCAACAGAAGATGTCATAAGCATTAAAGCCTAGTTGTCTTTGTTTCTGAAGAAAAGGAAGTAAACAGCTTAAAGATTCAAGTTATTCCAGAGGCCTCACCAAAACAAGAATAAAGATTCAGCTTATTGCATACATCTCTCCAAAACAATAGTTGAGTCCCACAAATGGATTTCATACTTTTCTTTTAATTTCGGTTATGATATTTGTTACCGTTTTGTTCCGTTTCTCTATTTGTGTTTCTTCAATAAGACATTTCTCTATATATGTGTAATGTCAAATTATTCTTGATAAAAATAGTGTTGTCAACTGATCTTCTTAATACACAGGTTAGTTATGCTGTTCTGCCTAGGTACGCACACACACACACACACACACACACACACACACACACACACACACACACACACACACACACACACACACACACACACACACACACACACACACACACACACACACACACACACACACACACACACACACACACACACACACACACACACACACACACACACACGACTCGGTGGCGCAGTTGGTAGAACGATGAACTACTAGCATGGTGGTGCGCGTAGTGCTTGGTTCGAATCCTGCCCAGGGCCGAAATTAATTTCGGTACAGCTGCGCTTCGGGTCGTTACTCTGACTCTCGTGGGCGGGGAGTTGGGGGGTGTGTGTGTGTGAAAGGTCATAGCATTACCCATAGATCGGACCTACGAGCTCTGAGCTCTCTTCCAGGAGGGAAATAGCTGTCGATCACGAGTCGAACACGTGATCCAAAAAGACCAAGTGAATACATACACACACACACACACACACACACATACACACACACACACACACACACACACACACACACACACACACACACACACACACACACACACACACACACACACACACACACACACACACACACACACACACACACACACACACACACACACACACACACACACACACACACACACACACACACACACAACACACACACGAAATCCTTTTCCACGCACGAGCATCTCACTCCTCTCGTCCTCCTCTTCCTCTCGCTCATCCTCCCCTTTCAACAATTGTACCTCTTCACCCTCCTCTATGATTTCCTCCTCCACCTAATCTTCCTCCTCCTCCACCTTCATCTCCTCCATCTTCTCTTCCTCCTTCTCCCTCTGATCCTCCTCCACTTTCAATCTTCCTTCTTTTCTTCTTCCTCGCTTCATCTCTTTCTTGTCCTCCTCATACTGTTTCCCCTTGTCATCCTCATCCTATTCTTGCTTTTCATTCTCCTCCTATTTCTCTTCTTCCTCTCTATCATTCTCCTCTTTCTCTTTCTGCTGCCTCTGCTCCTCCTCCTCTTCTTTTTCCCTCTTCACCTTCCTCATCTTCTTCATCTTTGTTCTTATATTTCTCTTATTTCTTCCTATACCTTTTCCTCCTCCTTCTCCTCCTCCTTCTCCTCCTCCTTCTCCTCCTCCTTCTCCTCCTCCTTCTCCTCCTCCTTTTCCTCCTCCTTTTCCTCCTCCTTCTCCTCCTCCTTCTCCTCCTCCTTCTCCTCCTTCCTCCTTTTCCTCCTAATCTTCCTCTTCACCCTCCTCCTCTTCCTTATCTTCGTTCTTGTATTTCTCTTATTTCCTCCTTTTCCTCCTCTTCCTCCTCCTCCTCCTTCCTCCTCTTCCTCCTCCTCCTCTTCCTCCTCCTTCTTCTCCTCCTTCACCTATTCCTCCTCCACATCAACGTCCTTCCTCGTCTTTCTACC